>NC_068359.1:57293173-57523173 GCF_020536995.1 Dreissena polymorpha
TGTTGGAGCCAAAAAGTCGATAACGATGTGGTATTCGATACAGAATACACTGTTTCAAATTTAAACATAACAATGTCAGCGAGAAAAGTGTGTTGAAACATCGTCGTGTTTTTATCGGATGCATGCAAAGGATAACATACGTAGGTTTCCATTCAGGTAAATTTATCCGATCCGATATTTCCAATCCAGTCCAATTCCTCCATTATAACAATATATATGTATAAAATGATTAAGAGAGACATCGGTTATATTGCCTCAGTCTTCCCTAGCGCTTACTTAGTGTGGTCAGACATTCTTCCCAGAACAGCGTGGAGGGCTATCAAATCTCATCAGAATTCTTTAAACACTATTAATGAGAAACGGAAACGTATTAATAGAGCTGGTCGTCAAGCAATCCGCAATCTGGATAAAGGTCGTTATATAATTCATGAGGTAGAAACTTCGACAACTGGTTTGTTCTTATCGGATGGTGTGCACCTTTCGGATATTGGAAACGATATATTTCTTAACACGCTCTGGGAAGCTATCTTAGGGTTTTTCAAGAACGGTGACACATTCTTTTTTAATGCAAATGACTAAGCCGCAGAATGGGGGACAAATTAGGAAATAATCGATATTTCCATAACTTGCTGTGGCGGGATTCTGGCGGCCTGGATGGACGGCATGGTGGTATTAATGCTATGTGTATAATTCAAGTGTTGACTTTGTTATTGATATTCTAGGCCTCTATCATTTAACATGTTGCCAGGATACTGTTTAAGCTGGGAACCAGACATCGAGTTGGACTTTACAACTAAAAACTAAGATCTCATAGGGACCACTGGCCCGGGGGGTCAACCGCGACTTTACAGGGACAGGTGGTTTCTCTGGGTCATCTTACAAAATCCGAATAACCCACTTTTCACAAGATAACAATTCTATCGATCGGAAAGATTGACATTTTTCACATTTTACTGATATATTCTTTCACAAAATACTATCTTAAACATTTAAAATTTATCTATTCTGCTTTTACATATCGAGAAAAACAGCGACGTGACAGACTTACTTGAAATGCGAATCTCCCGAGATTTCACGGTCATATGACGTTATTACTATTTTTAGTAACATACCATGTGCTCAAGTGTTTTCAAATTCAAAATGACATTTCCCGGTATTTTAGATTATTCTGGCTCGTTTTGTAAACAAATTGTAGTGTAAATACAAACTCAAGGTAAATATTATTTAAAACTACCTGATTCACACTGAAATCAGTCTTATAATCAACCAGACGTAAGTTGTTTATCACAAATAATAGATTTCAGAAAACGAAAGTAATGTTTACAATTTCAGCAAAAAATGTCAAGGTCGATCCGAAAGTATCCAAATGAAAACTCGTCACGTGACAAAGCGACAATGGCGTCAAAATTGTGAATTTCAGACTGATGAGAGTTATTTTCATATATTGTAAGATGCATTTGAAACATTTGAACCTTAAAATAATCCCCGATGCAGTAATTTATATCCATTCACCAATATATGTAGAAATGTATCCAAGAAATTGAGCTTTCTTTGATTTATAGCGTGACATAAATATGTAATGACTCTGGTTGACTTTCGATAAGGGGTTTGCTTCAGCGTACAGGTCTGTCAATAGTATATAAACTGTACGCTGAAGTTTCTTTAGCTAAGGTTCTGGGAGTCCGTTTATATGGACTAGGGTCCAGGCAAGCCCTATGAGCACTGACAGGGTCTCCTGCTGTGAAGAAGATTCTCTCACTGGGCACTGAGGTTCCTTGCATCATAAGATAGCATTTAAACTTAGTATATGACGAAATATGATTTCAAGACAATACATTATGCAGGGATACAATTTGACAGGTCGCGGAATTATGCAAAATTTACCTTAATCACCTTCTAGCCGCACTGGATCCACTACCGTTGTTTTTAAAACAACTCAGAAAGACAATAAGGATTGAAAACTTACTTATTGACATTAGGAATTGCATTTGTAATGTGTAGGTCCTCCATGATTTCGAATTAGTTTTGCTTTCGGGGCTCATTACGGAATGTCCAATGACAATAAAAGCCTAAGGATCTCGAATGATCTGCTAATTGACTGTCACTCGTCAATAAATATTTTTTTTTTTTTATTTTTTTTTTTTTTTATTTTTTTTTTTTCTTTCCCTTTTTTTTTTCTACCTGCAAAATTTTATTCACTCCGTAGAATATTACATACATTATGAATTTCATATAACAAAGTAGTTCATGTATAGCATATAACAAAGTAGTTCATGTATAGCAATTTGGTAATTAAATTCAAACATACATTCATATACATTTATAATTGAGTTATAGTACAAGTATGTAACAACAACAACATACACTAGTTTGTTCAATACAAACTAAATTAGTGTTGAATATAAGTATGTACATATCATTTAACATAAAAAATTGCACATTAGAAAAAAAAAAAAAAAAAAAAAAAAAAAAAAAATTGGTATGGGTGCTGAATTGCATTATATACGCAAGCTGATAATGCAGAGTTTACAAGAACAACAAAACAAATTCATATGTATTAGTTGAATTATGTGTTATGGTTAGTTATGTCATTATATGTGATGTCAGTAAATATTTTCACAAGGGACCATATTTTTAATTCTTCATCTGATTTAATTGTGCTTTTGTAAATTTCAAAAGTTTGTTTCATTCCGTTTACAAGTCCGTACTTTGAGGGGATTCTGTTTTTTCTTTGACAATGAAAGATATACCGTTTAAGCTCTAGGCAAACTATATTTAAATCATTCATTTTTGGATTAATAATTCCAAGTACTAGATCCTGACATGTAATGGGAATATGTATTCTTGGTCTACTTCTACGAACAATATCAACAACAAATTTAATAATTTCTTGGGTATATGGACAGTTCCAGAACAAGTGAATTATATTTTCAACTTCCAAATTACAGAATGTACATAGATTATTTGTAACAATTTTCATTTTGAACATTAGGGATTTTGTTCCCAATATTCTGTGGACTATTCTGTACTGGAGCCATCTGATATATGTTTCCTTAGTTAGATTGAAAACAAGTCCATGCACTTTTTTCCAATCAATATTTAAAAATTCTGAGTTCCATTTAGTGTTACAAGCTGGAATGTCATTGTTTTGAATTAATGTTTTATAAATATGTTTCTCTTCTTTCGGACTGGTTAATATTTTTTTTATGTAAGTTGGTAATATGGGCCCTTTAGTGTTTTTGTCAAAATTTGGCAGGTCTTCAAAATTGTCAATGTATTTCTTTATTACGTTTATTAATCCTTGGTACAATAGGAAGTTTACATTTGTTCCAAGTTGTGTATCCAAAGATTCTTTGGAAATGAAGCAGTTTCTTTCTATCATTATGTCTCTCACAAACCGAATGCCTCTTTCATATAGACATTTAATATAGATAAAGCTATTGCTAATTTTAAAATTATGATTATAAAAAAGAGGCATATCTAAAATATCATCACAATTTAATATTGGCAGCTTTTCAATATACAATATATAGTTTTTCAAAACATCAAGCCAAAATTTATTTCTCAAGTGTAAACATATTTTTTCGGCATACATTTTACCAGTATTGAATAATATTTTAAAATCTATTAACGATTTAGCCAGTGCATAACAATTTCCTTCTCCTGACACTATTCTTTTAAGCCATGTTATTTTCATGTAATTTTCAAAAGAACATATATCTATCATATTTAATCCACCTTCATTATAATCTTTAACAATTACTGTTTTTTTAATTTTGCTCGGTCCTGCCCAAATGAAGTCATAAAAGTATTGATTTATTGTTTTCATAGTGTCTACGCTTGGAGTTGGTAGTGATACAAATAGATGAATAAGTAAAGGTAGAAATAATGATTTAACAATGGTTATCTTTCCTAGAGGAGTAATATTTCTGCGATTCCAATGACTTATTGATCTTTTAATACTTTCGATTTTGTTTTCAAAATTTGTCATTACCATTTTGTCTAAATTAATATCAAACATTATTCCAAGAACCTTAAAGGTAGTAGCTCCCCATGTCAGTTTGTATTTAGTTTTTATTGATCTAGTACTATATTTCATAGAGCCTATCCAAATTAAATTAGTTTTTTCATAGTTTATGTTAAGTCCAGAGTATAATGAAAATTCATGAAGCATATCTAATGTAGAATTAAGAGATGATTCTGATCCGTCCAGAAATAAAGATGTATCATCCGCAAATTGTGATATTTTATATTGTAGGTCATTTATAGTTATACCTTTAATTTCTTTGCTTTCCCTTATTTTAATAGCAAGAATTTCTGCACAAATAATAAAAATGTAAGCGCTGATTGGGTCTCCTTGACGACATCCCCTTTCTATACAAAAAGTATCTGACAAGAATCCATTTATTTGTATGGAGGCCATGGTATTATACAAGAACATAAATATCCATTTTTGAAACATTGGTCCGAAATTAAAAAATCTAATAGTTGTTTCTATAAACTGGAAGGATAAAGTATCGAACGCTTTTTCAAAGTCGATTGTCATAAGTAACCCAGGTAAATTATTATCTTCAGCATATTTCAATATATCGTAAAGTAATCTGGTGTTTTCACCAATAAATCGACCTTTAATGAAACCTGTCTGATCTTTGGAAATTAAAATATCAAGTACTGTCTTTAATCTATTTGAAATGGAACCCGATGCTAGTTTGTAAACTACATTTAATAATGTCAATGGTCGTCAATAAATATCGACTAATATTATTATAGGTGCTACCTATTTTACGGGCAAAAGCTTTTTAAGTTTTTTTTGATAACCATGTATTTTAATAAATATATGGACATGATTGTGTTCAAAAAAGTATAATTGTTGCAATAATTAAGTAATGCATCTTAAAAAATCAATATTGAAACGAGTTACATGTTCCTAGCTTAAAGATCAAGCATCTTATATATATTTTTTTGTTTTCTAGCAACAGGAATTTAAAGCTGGTTCGGTGGCTGTGGTATAATGGATGGGGTGTCTTCTAACTGGCTTAGTCACTGGGAGGTCTCTGTATTGATCCCTTAAGTGGGAGCATTCTTTAGATAACCCTAAAGACATACTATGGCGTACCATTTGGGTTGAAAGTCAAGAAGTTTTACTAGGTAAAAAGAGAAATGTACGTCGAAGTACAACAATTGTAAGTCGACATACAAATATAAAATACACTTCAAAGTATATGTTTGTACGTCAAAGTACAATTTGTACTTCGACATACATGTTTGTACTTCGACGTACACATTTTCTGAACAGCCAATCAAAACACTTGTCTATTGAGCCGCTTTTCCTTCTGATTTATTCATAATAAATGTTAAAATCTATTTTTTAATTAAGGACAAAATGAATAAAAATATCAGAATGGAAAAAAAAAACACATAGAAGTTTCAAGTATTTATGCCATTGAATAAGATTTAATACAATTTTGAAGAAGATTCAATTGTTACCTTTTTAAAATTAAAATTATTCAGCATATTGTGAGTATTTATTCATGCGGGGCGGAGTATCATGACCCTCCTGCGCATTACTGTGTAGGAAATTCCCAACGGTAACCAAACAGTTACCAAACATTAACGGGATAAATAATGTATAATTACCTCCCCGTTTGTCGTATTTTGTAATAACCATAACTTGCATAAGTCAGAGGTTACTTCCGCCACGCCAGGTCAATAAATACGCACAATATCTATGAGTAAGCGGTCGATAGTCGCATAATTTGGTATAAATAATAATAATAATAATGTTCAATGTCAAATATCTCTAAAAGCAACAGATGCAAGGTATCTTCTGATTGGCTAATACTCAAGGGTGGGTGAAAATTGTACGTCGAAGTACATTTCTCGTTCTACCTAGTAGGTCTTGTAGACTTTCGACGTCATGATACGTCATACATGTATAGATACTAAGTACTGGTCCTACCCCGGAAACAGTTTGTTTCATCAAATGTCTCAATCAACTTGACAGCTTGCTAAAGCAGTTGCATTTAGCATACAGTAAACTGATTTAACATAATCAAAATCATGTGATGTGTCAAATCAATTTTGATTGACAAATTTGACAGTTTTTTTTAATCCAATAAGTTTTATACTGTCAAATAACACACAATACGTATTAAAAGACATACCTGAAGCTTTCGTATGTATACCACTGACTTCATCAGAAGAATGATTTCTACTGTTGGGAAACGTTAACACCGCTAATTGTCTTCTTATTTATTATCAATGTATAATTATGTGTAACAGCATAACAACATACTTGTTTCGCAATTAAAATATTTAATAAATACAGGTATCTGGCAGGATTCTTATTTTCTTTCGCAAACTATTGTTGAATAGTTTAAATTGTGTCGCCACTAAAAAACTAGCCATTTTGTAGTTATTTTTAAATCACAGTCTAAACTGCATACTCTCAGCTCTATAGTTACAATTTAAATGCAAATATTAGAATGCATCATGTTATATCATCCATATTTTTTTTATTTAAACATTCAAATAACCCATAACACAGTACATATATAAAAAGGTATGTGGTATTGTGTGGAGATACAAAACACTTCACATCATTTATTTGCACATAAAATAATAGTAACAAAATAAGTTATACTAAAACACTGTCAACAACCTACAGTACACGAATATTTACGTATATGAAATTAAAAAGTGGTGTAATTTTATTACCTTTTACAAAATTAACAATGCTGGTTTTGTACTAGCCATAAAACATTTATAATGGATTAACAAGTAACAACCAATTTATTAATTACACAATATAAAGGACATCAAATTAATTGCATTATGCATTTACTAAACAAGCTATTTGCTACTTTTAGAATTACACTATCTTACTAAAAATGATCACAACAGGTACTTAGTGCTTTTACATACTTGTGGTAAGTTTTGTATTACTAGTTTGGCATTTATTGGCAGACACTTGTCGATATACAGACTAAATTTGCATGGGAACTTTCATATTTTGTCAGCATAATTGCCTTCAAATTGTAAATTTAACAACCCTTTGACATTGTTTGCACATCTCATCTTATTATACCATAGCTGATTTTTGTTTATAGATACACAGATATAGACTTTTCAAAGTTCTATAAAAGTTCACACATGTTCCATCCAAGTAAACCAACAGAACCAATTAAGATCACCACAGATAATAACTGTGTGTTTGGCTTGGAAACTTTGATAGTTCAGGAATCCCTCCTTTGTAAATTTCTGTAAACCAACACTGTCAGTTTTGCTGGATAGAATGGCTTGTGTGATGCCCAGCTCTTGCCTTGGCAGAACAGCTTCTAAAGACGGAAAACCAACAAATATCTTAAAATCTGATCAATAATGCAGACAATTTATAAATGTCTTGTTTTTTGTTGACTTCGAATCTGGAAGATTTTTTACGTGAAATTGTGATAAGAAAATCCAAAGGTATCGGATTTTGTGGTTTTAGGCCTAAACTTATTATAGTGATATGTAACCTTTCGGGATATTGGTAAAGTGCGAGCAGACGAGGTGTAAATACATTAAAAAGTAAAGCTAAAAGACTAAAAAGTTAGACCGGAATATCTTTAAATTTTGTGAATAAATGTGTTTCTAATGGATAACAACGACAACTTAACAGAATATTGCTCATGATCACACGTACAACTTCTTTCTGAGAGCGAATGGGAAATACGTCACGAATTCTGACAAATAAACAGTAGGGTGTCGTTAATGAAATACCGCGATAATATTGGAAGTATAGAGATGCCAACTATAATGTTTAAAACAAATATTTTTTAACAAATCTACCTAAACGGGTTTGCTTCGCACAGTCAACTAGTCTGGTATGGAATATATTTAAGAATGTAACACCGTTTCCGATTTTATTACTTATCCATGCGTGGCCAAACCCGAACAAAAAAGTAAATGTTTAACATGCGTTGCCCACGTTACTCGACCAACGTCGTCTAAGCGCCGTAACATTAAGTAGCACTGCTAAGGGTATCTGGTACTAGCCATCTGTGTTAGAGTCACCCAGTATTTGACACACTTGAACATATAGTCAACGTTAAGTGGGAGGCGTCCACATTGTGCTAACTGTTTGTTACGTTTTGATTCAAGCATGCTAATCGTTTGCAAAAATGAATTTGCACGCTTCCTATTTTATCACACATTTGATGTCCCCATAATTCCGCCGAGTATAGCAATATTGGTTTGACAATTGCATCGAATAATTTAAAAGCTTCGTGGTGGTGGAAGTTGCCAAAATATGTTTGGTAACGAAATATTGAGTCGGCTGCCTTTTTCGCTTGCATTGATAACGTATCCTTGGTTTTCGTCCAGCATTATTTTGGTGTAAAGAATGATCCAAGGTACCTGTAGAGCGACACGACTTCAATAGGCGTATTTTTATAGAACCATCGCTCATACTGTCTAAGTGAACCACCATTTCTAAACACTATAATTTTCGATTTGTCCAAGTTAAGCTGCATACCCGTGGCCTCCCAGAATTCCTGTATTTGATTTATTTGTATCTGCAGTTTGATAGCGGTCTCGGCAGCTGCTGCAATGTCGTCTGCAAACATTAGTGCTTGTATTTCATCTATTTGGTTGGATATAAAGATTCCACTTCCGCAATGCTGCTTCAAGTGAGTTACAATGTCGTTTATAAAGGGCGCAAAAATAACGCTAGAACTGACGCATCCTTGTTTTGTTCCGATGTTACACTCAAAATATTCAGTGAGGCCTCTTGATAGTTCAACACACGAGCGAAGCTGTTGATACATGGATTGAAAAACACCAAACTACAGGCTGTTTTCGTTGACCCCTTTTCGCACTAAGCTGCTCCATAAATGCTGATGCTCACAACTATCAAACACTTTAAAATAGTCAATGAAAAAATACGTATACTCTTTCTCGTCGTTTTGATATATTTTTTTTAATAACAGCGCTTAAATTAAACAGATTGTCTGTTGTACTATAGCCAGATCTAAATCCCGCTTGTGACTCGTCGATAACTTCATACTGATCATCCCATCGTGTCAATCGAGAACTTAGTATTTTCATAAAAATTTTACCCAAGCTATTTGCCACCGAAACAGCTCTAGTGCCCCTTACAGAAACGAAAACATTTTCGTAGACATGGTTATCATTAGTGTCAGAGAACAATTTTTCAAAATATTCCCGCCCATTTTCTGCATCAATAACGTTAGTATTACAGTTCTCTCTGCCACTAGCATGTTTAATACTTTTCCAAAAACACCTTGGGTTTTTACTACTTTCAATTAGCAAATTTCTCCGTTGCCTCTTAAGAGACAAACATTTTGCACGGCAGAGGTTTTTGAACCCGTTTTTACTTGTAAGATAAATGTCCAAATCATGCGTAAAGTTTGTGCGGCGTTATCGGTGTAAATTATGATATTTGTCATATTTCGCTTTAGTACAGACCTCGTCCCACCATTCAGGTTGTTTATTTGTAGTGTTACGTTTGTTTGTTTAAGGTCTTGGATAAGAGCGCTTCATACACTGACCAGCGTTTTTTTAAATAATGCCACAAAACCATTCAAACTATTGCCAATATCCATACCAGTGGTGCTCATAAACACGTCAAATAATTCTTCGAATGTCTGTACAAAGACAGCTTTTGTAGACTCCTGCCAGTTGAACGTGTCAAACGGCTTAAATTTAGGTGTATATCTGTTCTTGCTAGTGGATCGTCGTCAACGAGGTCTGTGGTGTCCAATGCGAAATCACAGACTACAAGGAAATGGTCCGAACTGTCTAAAGTGTCAATTTTGAAGTCAATTATTCGCTCGAAAATGCCGATGACGCTATAAAATAGTCCACTACGCTTGATCCATCATTTGCTGTGCACGTAATTTCACCATTTTTTCGCTAAATCTTCCGTTTAATATATGTAAGTTTTTGGCACAACACAAATCTATAATCGAAAGGCCGAAATAATTATGCCTGAAGTCCCTGCTTTTACGCTTCAAACAAAAGCTATCTCCGGGGTACGGGACATTTTCATTATAAATATAGTTCAGGTCATCTTTCTCAATATAGTCTAACAAATCCTTTACTCGCGCGTTATTACTATTACTATTATTAGTAATAATTACATATAACAAATCTAACACTGATATGCATGTATGTTAGATGTTTAATACAGGATTGAAGTCTAAATACACCGTTCAGATGTACAGACGCCTATACGAATGGGTCGAGTAGACATGAAAAACAGACTTTGTCAGCTGTATGGTAATGAAGGAACCTATACAAACGGCTTGACATATGCATATTTCTTCTAAAAAACATTATTCTTGTTCTTGTTTTTTTTTCGGCATGCTTTATAGATATAACAAATACATGTAAATTATGGTAAAGCTCGTTAGTGATGTGCCTTCTAATCTTAAGGTATTAGTCCTTAGCGAATAATTTTCTTTACTTTTCAGATTAGATTAAAGAAAGCATCACAATATAGAGCTATATCAATAGACATATGAATATCAAACTGATATGGGACGAAATATTAGTTATAGTACAACGAATGGACGAGGATAGTAAGGTTTTTGTTTGTTGGTACTTGTCTGTATGATTCAAGATATATTTGAATAGTTTAATATATATACGATGGAGTCAATATCTTGGTAGATTCGTTGACAAACTTCCATTAAAACTGTATGCCCAGGCATAAGCACAGTATATGCAATGACATAGTTACGTGAACGAAGCTGTTTACATGTACATGCAGCAGTATATCGTGTTATATCGTGCATATATCTTACAAATTAAACGCGATCGAGATTAGTTTATCTAAAGAAAAATGATTAAATCATGGTATTTTTAGCAACTATAACGAACGTTTGAGCAGAACAAGTGGTGTTTCTTATTCAGCGATAAGATAAATTATTGTTTCACTCTCTTTTAAAATATGCTGGTCAGCTTTTGTTTGTACCTATCGCGCGTGCTCAAATATCAGGAAAACCCACACTGGAGAGTTCCGAATAACAACTATTACAGTATCATCATTAGGACCAATTAAATACTTTGAAAAGTAAAACATTTATTACACATTTATCAGGCCCAGTAAATAAATAATACATAGCATTTACACTAATCTACGATACCTATATGTAAAAATAGTTTTTCATTATGTTAAAGCTGGTAGAAATAAAGGACCAATGAAGATCATAAAAAAATCAGTTTTATTCTAACGAATATGAATTGCTGTTGCATGGTGGGATCGTTTGGAAAAGACTTAACTATCATAATTAATTAATGTATACAGTAAAATACATGTACATTATAGTGTGAGTTGCGCGCACGTGAACTACCAATTGTTAACGTCGTTTATTAATTGTTTAGGTCCTTCTTTTTTCAAGTTTTAGCTCGGCTGTTTTCGGAGAAAACCCGAGGTATTGTCATAGCCAGCTCGCCGTCCGGCGTCCGCCGTGATAAAACCTTTACATTGGCTTTAAAACCAAAGTGCCTCCACCTACAACATTGAAACTTCATATGTAGATGCACCTTAATGAGTTCTACGCGCCACACCCATTTTGGGATAACTATGTCAAAGATCAAGGTCACTGTAACCTCTAAAACCAAAAAATATATTCTGATAAGCTTTCAATTATTCAAAACTGCACCCGCAGCCGAGCGTTGGCGTTGACACCCGATATGCGGTGCTCTTGTTTGAGTGTTTTGTCATGTCGCAAATTGTAACTTAGCCATTGCTACTAAATACGTTAAATAGCAGTGACAATATGAACTTTTACAATAAAACAGTTTTATTTTACAATGTTTAGTCAGCTGATTTTATATATTAAATAATACACGATCGTTTTCCGGGTAATTTACTTTACGAAAATTTCGTTGATTCTGAGCGTTATAGAGACTTTAAACAATAACAAGATGAGATCTTGAGCACTGCTTGCAGCTGAACCTCAATCATAAATGTTCGTCAATTTTGTGACATACCGTTTTTATGATTAAATAATGTATTTCTTTTATTTCAGGTCATTTCCAGAAATGTTTAAAGTCATATTGAAACAAAGAAGATTAGTCATTACTTCCGGTGCATTCTTTGTTTTAATTATTCGCTTCTACCTTACACGGCAACCTTACGTGTCTCTAAAAGCGCCCACTTCCAACAAAGAAGACATGTCCGTGACCTACACAGATAAAGTTCTGTACAACCATATTAAAGACATTAAAGCTGTCGAAGAAGTCACGGAGCATGTGTTATCAAGTGCCAGCAGCGGAGAATCATTTACTGGAGAACCGATTCGAAAGTTCAATCCACAAGACATCCTGTTCCGAAAAAAGCATTATCCACCCACCTCTAAAGAATATATTCCCAATGCGACGTGTACGAGATGGGCCGTCCTAACTACGATATTTTCACCGCCTTCAGAAGCTGTTCGCCGTTTCTTGTATATGAAAAATTGGTGTGTAGTAATTATAGGTGATAAAAATAAACATGCAATGTACTCACTTAAATCGTCTTTAAAAAATCGACACATTGTATTTTTGAGTGACAGCGACCAAGAAAATATTAAATTAAAATTTGTCGATAATTTGCCGTGGCGAAATTTCGGACGAAAGAACGTCGGATATTTATATGCCATCGCTCACGGTGCCGAATATATTTGGGATTTTGATGACGATAATATGCTTAAGTTTTGGATAGACGGAGCAAGTCCGTCGGACAGTTTGTGGATCGATAACTACTTGGACCTTAAACAAATGTACATGAAAGGCATGCCTGTTTCTATAGTCACTTCCGGTGTTAATTTAGAATTTAACAATGCGCAGTTTTTTAACCCGTATCCCATGCTAGGAGCGCCTTACAGCAACTGCTGGCCACGAGGATATCCTCTTACACTTATTCATAAGTCATCCAATCAAGGCGTTTTCAAGTTGACCAAGTTCACCGAAAACATCGAAAACATTTTAAACAATATTGGTGTCTTGCAATCCCTTGCCGACCATGAACCTGACGTCGACGCATTGTACAGATTGATACAGGGAACGCCATTCAAGTTCAAGCGACCCGCAAAGGGCTCAGGAAGTCAGCCTACAATTTTGTTATCCAAAGGGGTGTACACACCGTTCAACGCGCAAGCGACTCTACATTTTATAAAGGCTTTTCTTGCTCTGTATTTGCCGGTCACAGTTTCAGGCAGGGTGTCTGATATATGGCGAAGTTAAATAGCACGGACGTTACTTTCACTTCATGACATATCAGTTGGATTCATGCCAAGACCGATTGTGGATCAGGACAGGAATCAGCATTCTTTACTCGCGGATTTAGAAGCAGAATTTCCATTATACATACAAACAAGCTCATTAGAAAAGTGTTGGAGGAATGAAGAAGAAACAAAACTATTACTGGCGAAGACGACTCCCGCTCATTGGAAGATTTATTAGAAGAGCTTTATATTGAAACGTATGAAAGAGATTTCATTGAAATCGAAGATGTATTTCATATTCAGAATTGGATAACAGCTTTAGGTGTGGTTGGATATAAAACTAAGACGCATACACGCGGTGATATTAAACCAGATACTCCTTCCAAAGAGTATATAAACATAACTTACGCATTAAATCTGGATGTTGGTAAATTAATAATAAAATCCGAAATAACTGAACCGGTACAGTGCACACATCTTAAGGCAAAAGGAATAAAAGCGACAGTTTGGACTTCTGATCTACACGATGGTACCCGAATTGATTCTCCCACCTTGTTGATATCGTTGGGACAGACATTTGTAATTGCAGGGTTCAAGCGATCGAAGACGCCGTATCCGTCCGTTTTCAAACGGCCCGGGTTCGTTATCGCGGAAAATATTTCAAGCCAAATTTTGCATTATGGAATAAATACCCAGGCCACTCCGAAATTTATAGAAACTAATTTGAAGTTTTATGAAAACGACACACTTTTTGAAAACACGGATGCTTTCTATTGCTCCTTTTATGCATCGATGTGCCAGATGTGGATGCCTTTAAACAAAACGAAATCTTTAATAATAATAGCTGCTCATCGGTATAATTTGGGTAGATGTTCAGTGGAGAGGTGGTCTAAACTTAATGATCAGTTGTTGGAGCTCGCTGTTCAGAGTAATGGATCGGAAAGAGTTAACCACAAAAATGTTTTTGCTGGTGCTAGTCGTTACGACTATGAATATTTAAAACATTATACAGGACTTAAAGACTCGGTACAGCTGATAAGCAGTTTCAGTGGATTTTATACTGGTGGAAACAAATATAAACCAACTGAACCAGAAATTTTAGTTCTGTCACTTCGTGATACGTTTATGCCGACCTTAACAAATATGACAGACATTCGCATTTATTCCTTATATGAGAAATACAAGCGTAATGAGCTAAGCGACCTTGTAAAGCATAAAGCCATAATATACATCCCATACGCTGTGATGTCGTTTAAACATACCGAGTTTTATTCATTGAACATTCCTTTATTCATGCCCAGTGCCAAATACTTTAGAAACAACGGCGGATTTGGATCGAATCGTACCAGCACCAGTTGGCCTCACTGCGATAACGACCCTGACCTTTGGTGGAAGATGCCAAGCCATCCTTCCAGTCCACACACGTACAATCCTAACGCTGAATTTGCTAAAGATGCAGAAGCAGAAATGTACTGGCTGCAGTTCAGTGACTTTTATGATTGGCCACATATCCAATACTTTGATGCCGTTGATGAGCTACATAGGGTTTTATTTACCGCAGATTTTCAAGCAATTCATGAGGCGATGACAGCGGAAAACGATATCAGAAAAAAGGAACTTCTTGAGAAATGGTGTACAATAATACCTCAAATTAAGAAAGGTTAATGATTGAATTACATTAAATACGTTCCGGAACGTTATTTTTTATTAACTTACAGTTCTAATTCTGTTTTATGTAAGGGAAATAATAAACAATAAGCCACGAATGTAAGAACTTGTTTTGTATTATTTTCAACTCTGTTTAAACACTTTGTATTCACATGCGCTTTTGAAGAACTTATTCGGCAGCAGAGGAAATCAATAAGTAATCGATGTACAAACTTATTTTGTTTGACCATACACAATAGGCCTGCATGTTATTTTGATAGACAATAAATGGAACACTTTTACAAGCGGATCAACAGTATGCATTGATAAAATGCGGATTATACATTTGATATAATAATTAATGTCATTTGTGAATTTAAGATTTAGAAACCTATTGTTTGTGTAAGATGATCAGTATTGGTTTCACCTCAAAGTGTGGTGAATTTGAGTAAGAAAATGTATTTCCGATTTGTAAAATGCCTCCCGCTACATTCTAGAAGTTTAATGTGCATTCCGACCTTATATACATGCAACTACAGATAAGCGTTGAAGTCGGGTTATTATATGCAAAAGACCACCCAATCCCATACAATAGCCACAAAAGGTATTTTAGCTGATCATGGGAGGATATAATGTCCTTCGAAACATATCAAAAGTTTAGCAAAATCGATCGGACAAGTGTAAAGTTTTTGTTGGCGATCCAAATGGCCACCCAAACCTATTAATGATGATAACTATGTGACTATCCACTCAAATTGCACTATTTTGGTGTCTATACTTAGGTTTCAGGGGGCAAAGAACACATTGAGATAATAAAAAGGTATGTACGTCAATTGCGTAACATAGAAATCTAACATGGCGTCCAAATGACCGCTAACACAATAACCGGAAGTGCATAAGTATTTAATTAAATTTTTTTTCGTAATTTTAAATAGTTTTTCAAGTTTTTTCTTAAATATTTATTTACAGTCCTTGTATACACATTTTCGATATTGAAATTCATAAACGACAAAATATAAATACAGACCACCATTGTACAAACATATCAGACCTACCCATAAAGAGAAGTAAAGAGCTTTTTAGGAACAATGCAGCGGATTTTGTGGAACCAAATGTAATGGGTAGTGATGTAGATTTGTTGGATATGTCCGTTCTTTTTGTCGCCGATAATAAACAATATTATCACATTTGACGGCTAAGGTAATTTTCATTGGATTGGTGTCATTGCATCTATCACCACCGGAACACTGACGAACTTTTCGATTCCGCGAACACAGACCTGAGAGCTGAACACTAGAAACAAGACAAAAAATCCTATCTTTAAGTATCGGTCGGCAAGGCATGTTTGTCATGAGGTAGTATTCGAGGATCTATTACGATATCTAGATTATGACAAGAGGGTCGATATTTTGTAGGAAGTCTTCTTCTGCTTCAGACAGACAACACTGAATTGGCAGGGAACTATGCATTTTGTTTGCATCGGGGAAGCTAGCACCGTGGGCAGTCGTCATTTAGATTCTTGCATCTTATTTATATGTACTCCTGGGAGGACAAATCGTGCATTTTGTCAACAGCAGACTTTGTTTGCAACCTAACCATGAAGCACATATTTCCCACCATTGTAACGTTTGACCAATCCTTGTATTGGAAGGCTGCCGAAATCATCATGGATGCGCCACTAAATAGTTGTCTGAAAAAAGTTCTTTTGGTTGGTTGTTTTCATACACTCATGAACTTGCTGGGGCCATAGGATCCCTCATGGAAGGTACCGGTCTCAAAAACATACTTGAGACTGTCTATGGGGAAAATGCAACTGCGCAAATTATAAATGGGAAAGGCTTTACGGGGCAATTTTCTTGATGACAAGTGCATACACAGCCATTTTTCATTCCGATTTTCAGATACTGCTGGATCAGGCCGAGGAGTTGTACTCTTTCTGCTTAGGGTCGAGACGAGGATACCTGATGTTCAGAGATTTTGATCAAACTCGAGACGGCTACATAGAAGAAGAAACATGACTTTAACCAAACCTAAAAGAGAACCTTATAATAGCTGAATTATTTACGATATTTAGCTTACGATAAGCATGGCAATGATATTGACCAAGCTGATCGTACTGGGTGTTGGCTGATGCATTTGTAGGCAGTGTACGATTGTCAACCCGTCTTTGTTGCAGCTGGGCACTTCAATTACCTGCGATCTGCGTATTACTTTCTTTAGCAAATGAGCAGCCTAGAGGAAACGCACCCAGACGTTTTTCGAAAGTTTGTTGATAGTTTTCACGTTGTTAGTAGGGCCAGTAAGTGCTGGGCTTAACAGTGATCTTGTCATAGAGTTAACATTTATTAGATCTATTAACAGCACATGTGGTCTAACTCGTGGAAGTGGGATAACCGAGGAAATGCAAAACCTTTAGACCCTATCTGCACATGTAACATCCAAATACAACAGTGCGATGCAGGATTCGCATACTTGGTCTATACTGAAAGTCCACAACACAAAGACACCACTGAGGCGCGCATTAAAAGTGATGCTTTTTATCTGGAGAACATGCAGAGAAAGATTGCAACCTGCGCACGCTACACGAGCTGCTCCCACTCTGAGAAACATTTGCTGGGTCGGATATGAACGTGCATGCATTTCAGGAGGTTGGGAACAAGAAACATTTGCTGGGTCGGATATGAACGTGCATGCATTTCAGGAGGTTGGGAACAAGAAACATTTGCTGGGTCGGATATGAACGTGCATGCATTTCAGAAGGTTGGGAACAAGATCATAAGAGGTATCATAGGAATGTCGGCATTTGCTGGGTCGGATATGAACGTGCATGCATTTCAGAAGGTTGGGAACAAGATCATAAGAGGTATCATAGGAATGTCGGCATTTGCTGGGTCGGATATGAACGTGCATGCATTTCAGAAGGTTGGGAACAAGATCATAAGAGGTATCATAGGAATGTTGGCATTTGCTGGGTCGGATATGAACGTGCATGCATTTCAGAAGGTTGAGAACAAGATCATAAGAGGTATCATAGGATTGTTGGCATTTGCTTATACGATTTAAGAGAAAATACAAAGCAGTCAAAATTCTTAGGAATAGCTCCGCTGTTAAATTTGCTATGCAATAAGACAACGTTTACTGTTAACATCGCGAAAAATAAGCACTTCTCGATACTTATAAACCTATTTTCTATGTGCATGCCAAATTTCAGAGCGATCTTTCACGTAGATATGCTTTAAAATGCATTTTATTATAACGCCTGGTAAGCTATCTGGCTTTCGCGGTCGGAGCTTTGATAAATAAAGGGCGTTCAGGTGTAAAAAGATTACCCTATATACTAACAAGGGACAAAATTGTCACAAAACAAGGTTTTCATTGTGAAAAAAAATCTGATAAAGGGAGACAACTCAAACTGAACTTTTGAAATGAACAAACAAAATTAACCCCCTTTGTACGTTTGTTTTAAAATAAATCTATTTTTAGTCGTGGCGACCTTGACATTGGAGATATTGACGTGATTCTTTCGTGCGACACACCGTCCCATGATGGTGAACAAATGTGCCAAATGATTTTAAAATCTCATAATGAATGACATAGTTATAGCCCAGACAAGCTCATTTATGGCTATTTTTTACCTTTGAACTCAAAGTGTGACCTTGACCTTGGAGATATTGACGTAATTTTTTCGCGCGACACACCGTCTAATGATGGTTAACAAATGTGCCAAATGATTTTAAAATCTCACAATGAACGACAAAGTTATGGCCCGGACAAGCTTGTTCCGCCCGCCAGCCAGCCAGCCAGCCCGCCCGCATTCGCCAATCTAATAACCAGTTTTTTCCTTCGGAAAACCTGGTTAACAATTGGTCAAAATACTGGAATGTTGTTACAAACTATGTAGAAAAGGAAGTCAACCACTATAAAAACGTGTTTATGAGTTCTTTCAGGACCAATTGTTGCGATTTGAGATGCTCAAGGTAAAGATTATCTGAAGACTGAAAGGCCGACAATTTGACACAAAAAAGAGCTCTATGCATAAGCCGTATTGTTTTTTTTTTTGGCAGAAAAGCTTCAATAAATTACAATAGTAATACATCTTATTATAAAAATATAATTATCAATGGCATGAGTACGCTAGTGTGATAAACAAATGAGTGATAGAAAGTGTAAGTGGTGCATTGAAAATAAACGTACTACAAAGCCCTATTAAAAGCGAAGTGCATGACGGTATTTAAATGTAATTTAAATTTGATGTTTTGTACAAAAAATGACGCGTTAAGGAATATTAACATACAACTGAAAAACACAACTTCACATCATGCAAATTAAACGGTGTACTCATGTATATTGACAGCTCGTTACTAGTGAGTATGAGTGACAAATATCTAACATTTTAACACACATATATTTATTTACAATTTAAAAAAATTTTTTTTTACCTCTGTTGGTGTCAAAGTTTATTTCTTGTTTTTATGATGTCGTTCTTGCATGCCGTTACATTAAATCTTCATACGGAATGACGTAGTTTTCATTAACCGATACCCGCTAAATACATTTAACTATTTTTACGTAATTTTTATAATTATTAAATACTTTATTTTTTCATAAATAAAACGGGCTAGTATCTTTACGGTGTACAATTTCAGATATTCTATATTGGACATAACTTTTAATTAGTACAATATGTAACATATCTAATGTACGCAACTGTTAAGTATGTCGGGGGTAAATTATTCAACCAAATGACTGCTAAATACTACCAGAAAGAGGAGACATGGTGGCATCATCAATTGTGTTTAATGACCAGACTGTCATCTGCCACCCAGTGTGGTTTATGACACCATTTTGTTAGTTAAGTCTGGACAATATCTGATCAAAACGAGATAATCGGATTATGCAGAACAAAGGGGGTAATTAAACACTGGAATGCAAAGGCTTACACGATTTAAAGATTGATGCAAATAATCAAATGACAAATATTGCATTTAATTTAATGCTTTTTTTAATGTGTCAATGTGTTAGTTTTCCTAGACAAATACCTAAAAATGCATGTTTTTTCAAACATTTTTCTGTCATAACACTAGCGTAACATCTCCCCTGGCAGAAAAACTTTATTTCATACAACCAAGGTCATGTCATGACGGCCTTAGAATTTAGAAAGAAATTCATCCATTGAATAATCGGTGCTCGCTTATATTTGTTACCGGTTGTTAGCAGCAGTGTAATGGCGGACGCGGAGAGTATTCAGGGGAGATAATTGGGTAATGACTAAATTCTGGAACTGTCTATAGAATGTAAAGGCCGGCATCTAACAAGAGGGCCTGCAAACCCCAAAGCTGCTCACCTGAGATACAAAGCAACTGACCAGTTCTGTGCAACCCAAGATATAATTAGAAGAAATGTCCTGACCAAGTTTCATACAAAGTGAACTATAAATGTGACCTTTACAGTGTTAACAAGGTTTTACATTAGCCATATAAGGATAAAAGCCACGCCCCTTAGCGGCCACGTTTTAAACAGACCGGAACCGATTTGGAACTCATCCAACATATCATTAAAACAAATGTTCTAACCCAGTTTCATGAAGATTGGACAATAAGTGTAAAGAAAGTTTCACTGTAGCCAAAACAGGAAAACTGCCCCGCCCCTTGGCGGCCATGTTTTTTAACCAACCAGAACCATTTTTTAAAACTCATCCAAGATATCATTAGAACAAATGTTCTTACCAAGTTTCAAGATGATTGGACAATATATGTAGCCTCAAGAGTGTCAAGAAGGTTTAACTTTAGCAGGGGTGTGATTGAGGCAAAGTCAGAGGGGAGGAAAGTTCTGTTGACTGATTTTGACTACACGAATGGCGCGCATAACGCAATGACAAACCTGAAAACAGACATTAAAATAAACAACTTCTTGAACTTCATAACAATATTTCTTTATAAAAACCTGTTAACCTTCACATTTAACATACTGATGATGCAAAGTAAACAGTTAAGTAAGTATTTATTGTGATCAATAGCAGCAGTTTTTCAATGTATTGAATTACAGTTAATGGACTAAATATAAACAAACACACTTGAGTGTTCTTCTTGTGTTAATGATGTATTAACTGAGTTAAATTAATATATTCAATTTGTTTACCTTTCAATTTCTTGCATTTCACATCTTCACTCAGCTCAACGCTATTTCAGTTAACTGAACAGCGTGACAAACATAATAAAGCAGAATATGCATATGAATCTGATTATACACAGACCCACAGACATATAAATTAAATCATGTTTGTCTATTTCCATGTTCGAATGATACTCTTCTAAATTGTTTTACTTCGCGAGTAGACTAAACTCCAATTTGCAAACACTGGTTTCCGTGACACAAATTCAGTGGGCACATTTCTTAACAAAATATGTGTTGCTTGTATCTAAAACGTTGTCTTTTTTTTTGACAAACACATTTCTTATTACTATCAGACTAGGTGATGTCAGTCGTTTATTCGATTGCTATTTGTCATTTCAATAATCTTAATTTTCTCTTCACAACGGCGCCATTTGCAAACAAATTAGCTGAGCGCATTTTAAGAAAACGATTTTAATTGGAAGATTGGGAAACGACAGCCAATTATATCGCTCGTTTTAAAAATGCTTAGGCAGAATCTACCAGTGTAAAATGCGGAGAGATTTCACAGGCCGCGGATATTTCGGACCGCTTATGAAATACGTCCGCCGAATCGGTGGTAGCCCCTCTCCCCCACATTTTTATAAAACGAATTTACGCGTATCTCAGAAGTGACCTCCGGGACAACCCAATCCGCGGAAATCCGCGGATCTGCGGAAAAATCACACCCCTGCTTTAGCCATATAAGGAAAAATGCCCCGGCCCCTGGCAGCCATGTTTTTTCAACTATCTTTACCTTTAGAGTGTTAACAAGGTTTTACTTTGGCCATATAAGGATAAATGGCCCGCCACCTAGCGGACACGTTTTGCAACAGACCGGAACCAATTTGGAACTCATCCAAGATATCATTAAAACAAATGTTCTAACCCAGTTTCATGAAGATTGGACAATAAATGTAGCCTCAAGAGTGTCAACAAGGTTTAATTATAGCCATTTATGGAATAATGCCCCGCCCCCTGGCGACCATGTTTTTTCAACCAACTGGAACCATTTTCAAACTTGTCAAAGTTATCACCAGAACAAATCTCTTTACTAAATTTCATGAAGATCAGACAATAAATGTTGCCTCTAGAGTATTAACAAAACAAGGTTTACTAGAGCCATCTAAAGCCATATAAGGAAAATTGCCCCATTCCCTGGTGGCCATGTTTTTCCAGTATCAGGAACCTTTTTGAATTTTCCGATATATCATTTGGACAAATCTTCTGACCAAGTTTCATGATGATCGGACAATAAATGTGGCCTCTAGGGTTTTAACAAGGGTTTACAATAGCCTTTTAAGGAAAAATGCCCCGCCCCTTGGCAGTCATGTTTTTTAACCAACCTAAACCATTTTGGAACTCCTCCAAGATATCATTGGGATAAACCATCAGACCAAGTTTAATGAAGATCGGACAATAAATGTGGCCTCTGGAGTGTTAACAAGGCAAATGTTGACGACTAAAGACTGACAACAAAAGCTCACCATTGAGCACATTGTGCTCACGTGAGCTAAAACAAAGACTTAACTGGGCCTTATACAGCAAAATAATGGCACACATTTACGCTACACAAAATTTGACTTGACATCCTTCAATGCATGATGAAGATTCTACAGAGGAGTGCCAGAACTTGACATCTGCAGTTTCAACCACACTTCATGTTTCATGAAAGAATGACTGTTAAAGGGACATAAGTAATGAAGGAAAGCAGTTTATCTGAAAAATTTAATGCTCAGGCAACTCATTTGTTTTATGAAAAAAACAACAACAAAAAACTTGCTTCTTGAAAATAATAAAAGCAAAACTGATACAGATTGTTTGTTAATGGAATTGTTCATCCCTTTCTTTAGTTTTAATTAAGAAATCCAACATAAGCTAGATTTAATTCACAAACAAAATAACAATACAAAGGTCTACACAAATAAACGTTTTAAATCAACTTTATGCAAAAGAATTATTTACAAACGACAACAGTTATGAAAATGTTTTGCAAAATAAATACATTATTTGCAAATACATAAATACAACACTTATTCTTGTCCACAATTTGGTGGTTGTTAAAGGAATAAATATTAATTGCACTTAACAAATATTAACTTTATTTTTTCAGTGGTAATCAATTAACACCTCATATTCCCCAACAGTTGTTTAAACATAAATTTTGCTCTGAAAGACTCGTTTGAAATGTTAACTTTTCTTGTATTTCCTGATAAAGCCATGCATAAGGAAATGTCCACCTAAAAGCAAAGGCAAACAACAAATAACAATATGTTTTAAAGGCCTATTCTTAGTAATGTTTGGCCATTCCATATAGATGTCCACTCAGCGTTCAAGTCCAACATTAAAAATACAATTATATCTTCTGGTATAGTATTTCCTCTCAGCTGACTAAGTAATGCCTGAGTGCACTTTAACTGTTGACGCAGTTATGTTTTTTTTATATTGTAACAAGTGTTGCCACATTGTAACCTGTAACCATAGCAGAGGTACAAACACTAGAATTTAATCCTTTACCACTTTCTTACCTTATTCAAATTTTAAAGACTAATAAGCAGCAAAAAGCATAAAACCTGAACAGACTGCGAGTTACTGCTGTTTGAACATACTGCGAGTTACTGCTGTTTACACATAGCCATTTTCAATTTGCTTCCAATGCGAAAGGGTGAAAGGTGGGATATGAAACAAGAGCACCGCATAGCGAGTACCAACGCTTGGCTGCGAGTGCAGTTTTTAACAAGAGCACTGCCTTGCGGGTGCAGACCGCTCATCTATTTTCTTTTTAAAGGTGAAGGGACTCTCATTTTCAATCACAAAGGAGGCAGGGGTGGAGTGAAGAGGGGTGCATTGTGTGGGTGTGTGGACATTTATTACATTATCTTCCAAAAATGCGAAAAAAAAAAAAAAATCGGGTGGGGGGGGGGGGGGATTCTTGGGTGCGATGGTTGGACGGTATTTCAAACATAAAATAATAAAAATAAATATTTGTGTTTTTTAACCGTTTAAAAAAAAAATTGGGGGGGGGGGGGTGAGGTGGGGGGGGTAATGTGCGAGGGTGTGGTGGAAATTTGTGAGAAGATCTTAAAAAAAAAAAACAAAAAAAAAAAAAAATTAGGGGGGGGGGGGGGGATTCTGGTGGAGGGAGGGGGGGGTGGGTGGGGATTCTTGGGTGCGATGGTTGGACGGTATTTCAAACATAAAATAATCAAAATAAATAGTTTTGTTTTTTAAACCGTTTAAAAAAAAATATTTGGGGAGTGGGTGGGGTCGGGGGGGGTATAGTGTGAGGGTGTGGTGGTCATTTGTGAGATGATCTTAAAAAAAAAAAAAAAAAAAGGGGGGGGGGGGATTCGGGGGAGGGGGGGGGGGAGGGCACGGGGGATGGTTTGGGTGGAGTCTAGTGTGGTATGTCAGGTAAGAGTAGTTTTGTCAAAGTATCAATCAAATCTAATCATAAATAAAGAAGTTATGGCAATTATAGCAAAATTTAATAATTTTACCTTGAGAGTCAAGGTCATTCAAAGGTCAAGGTAAAATTCAACTTGCCAGGTACAGTAACCTCATGATAGCATGTAAGTATTTGAAGTTTGAAAGCAATAGCCTTGATACTTAAGAAGTAAAGTGGATCGAAACACAAAATTTAACCATATATTCAAAGTTACTAAGACAAAAAAGGGCCATAATTCCGTAAAAATGACAACCAGAGTTATGCAACTTGTCCTTTTACTGTACCCTTATGCTAGTTTGCGAGTGTTCCAAGTATGAAAGCAATATCTATGATACTTTAGGGGTAAAGTGGACCAAAACACAAAACTTAACCAAATTTTCAATTTTCTAAGTATAAATGGCCCATAATTCCGTCAAAATGCCAGTCAGAGTTACATAACTTTGCCTGCACAGTCCCCTTATGATAGTTAATAAGTGTTGCAAGTATGAAAGCAATAGCTTTGTTACTGTAGGAATAAAGTGGACCTAAACACAAAACTTTACCAAATTTTCAATTTTCTAAGTATAAAAAGGGCGCATAATTCTGTCAAAATGCCAGTCAGAGTTAAAAAAACTTTGCCTGCACAGTCCCCTTATGATAGTTAGCAAGTGTTGCAAGTATAAAAGCAATAGCTTTGTTACTTAAGGAATAAAATGGACCTAAACACAAAACTTAACCAAAATTTTCAATTTTCTAAGTATAAAAAGGGCACATAATTCTGTCAAAATGCACGCCAGAGTTATCTAACTTTGCCTGCCCAGTCCCCTCATGATAGTAAGTAAGTGTACCAAGTTTGAATGCAATAGCATTGATACTTTCTGAAAAAAGTGGACCTAAACGCAAAACTTAACCAAAATTTTCAATTTTCTAAGTATAAAAAGGGCACATAATTCAGTCAAAATGCACGCCAGAGTTATCTAACTCTGCCTGCCCAGTCCCCTCATGATAGTAAGTAAGTGTACCAAGTTTGAATGCAATAGCATTGATACTTTCTGAGAAAAGTGGACCTAAACGCAAAACTTAACCGGACGCCGACGCCAAGGTGATGACAATAGCTCATAATTTTTTTTTCAAAAAATAGATGAGCTAATAAATGAAAGCTTGTCAAAAGAAAAGATTTTTTTTTTTAGAGGTCACAGTGACCTTGTCCTTTGACCTAGTGACCCAAAAATGGGTGTGGCATCTAGAACTCAACAATGTGCAGCTACATATGAAGTTTCAACAAGGGCTGTTTGTAAAACATGCATGCCCCCTATATGGGCTGTCAGTTGTAGTGGCAGCCATTGTGTGAATACGTTTTTTGTCACTGTGACCTTGACCTTTGACCAAGTGACCTGAGAAATAATAGGGGTCACCTGCCAGTCATGATCAATGTACCTATGAAGTTTCATGATCCTAGGTCTAAGCATTGTTGAGTTATAATCCGGAAACCATTTTAATGTGTCGAGTCACTGTGACCTTGACCTTTGACCTAGTGACCTGAACATCAATAGGGGTCATTTGCCAGTCATGATCAATGTACCTATGAATTTTCATGATCCTAGGCGTAAGCGTTCTTGAGTTATCATCCGGAAACCATTTTTCTGTTTCGAGTCACTGTGACCTTAACCTTTGACCTGAAAATCAATAGGGGTCATCTGTGAATCGTGATCAATGTACCTATGAAGTTTCATGATACTAGGTGTAAGGGTTCTAGAGTTATCATTCGGAAACCATTTTTCTGTTTTGAGTCACTGTGACCTTGACCTTTGACCTAGTGACCTGAAAATCAATAGCGTTCTTGAGTTATCATCCTGAAACTGTTTTACTATTTCGAGTCACTGTCACCTTGACCTTTGACCTAGTGACCTGAAAATCAATAGGGGTCATCTGCCAGTCATGATCAATGCACCTATGAAGTTTCATGATCCTAGGCCTAAGTGTTCTTGAGTCATCATCCGTAAACCATCTGGTGGACGAACAGACCGACTGACCTACCGACATGTGCAAAACAATATACCCCCTCTTCTTCGAAGGGGGGCATAAAAATGTAGGTGGGAGCACTTTGATATTAGAGCCAATGTTAAGGTTTTAGCACGATGCCTACGGCAGACGACACGACATGACGAGCTGGCTATGACAAAGCTTATCTAGGCCTTTAAAGCAACATATTATACAACAAAATAATGGCACACATCAACACTACACCAATCTTTAGTTCCACTCATCATCCGTCAATTCATGCTGAAGATTCAACACGGGAGTACCAGAACTTGACTGCAGTTTCAACCACACCATATCCACAATCACTTTCCCATCTTAACTTTAAGAGCATGGGGTTCACAAAGGGTGTTTTCCTTCATTATAACTTCAACAGCATGGGGTTCACAAGGGAGTTGGCTTTCTCTGCCCCCTGGAGGACCTCAACTATTTTTAGCGCGAACTCAAAAGTGGTGCCGGGGCCCCGACTGGTGATCAGTTTCCCGTCCTGCACAACGCGCTCTTCTGAATATTTGTACCCAGCTGAAACACAGTCGAAACAATGTTGTCATGGTGACAATTTTGCAGTTAGGTTAGGAAGCAAGCAATTTAACACTGTAGAGTATAAATACACACAAGCCAAATCATGGAACTATTGCTCTTAAGCAACAGGGACTTTCAACAACTGGCCCCTAATGCTGATTCTGTAACCTAGCCAGACCACCATGGGGATCGAACCCGGGACCTCCAGGTTCCAAATCAGACAGACACTCTACCGCGTCGCTATTAAGCTAGCTCATATAGCAAGGCAGTATAAGTTCTCCTTATACTGGACCCTGCTACATACATCCGCTCCAATTATGAAATTCTTAAAATCCCTAAAATTCTGAAATTCTTCCAAGAATTTTCTATTGCCATTACATCTGTGGGACGTCTGACATACATAGTAGTTTTTTTACGTTGGGCGCTTATGTAACCCAGCCAGAAAAATCCCCGACCACCATGGTTCCAAATCAGCCAGACACTCTACCACTTCGCTATAATGCTAGATCATATAGCAAGGCAGTATATGTTCTCCTTATACCAAACCCTGCTACAATTCTCCATGCACACTTGCTATATCCAAAGTTTTATCAAGATTGGTAAATGTAAAGTCACGTTATTGGATTAGCAAACATAAACCTTTATACAAGTACAAAAGGGGCATTCTTCTTCTAAACCCTTTCCCACTCAGAGGCAAAGTGACATTTGCTATGTGCAAACAGCATAAAACCAGAACAGCCTGTGAGTAACTCGCAGTCTGTTCAGGTTTTATGCTGTTTGCTGCTCATCAGTATCTTAGGGTTGGAAAAGGAAGCCTTTAAAGGGGCCTTTTCACAGTTTTTGTCATATTTTGAAGTTTGTCATTAAATGCTTTATATTGATAAATGTAAACATTGGATCTTAAAAGCTCCAGTAAAAAATCAAGAATAAAATTAAAACAAGGAAAAAAAAGTAGCCGGTACCAGGGCTCGAACCAGTGACCCCCGGAGTCCTGGAGTTAGTCTAAAGTAAAAACGCATTAGCCCTCTCGGCAATTCCGCCGGGTATACACTGAATAAGTATTTTATACGTTAAATAAGCAATCTTCGTAGTTTCGTAAATTTAAACGACAACAACAGAACTCTCCAAATTATTAAATCGTTTCGTGTTGCAATGCTTATAATTTTTAGGCTTTCAAATCGTCAAAAGATACATATAATGGCTATATTGGACTATGGTAAATGTTCAGTAATACTGTTTCTTCACAAATATCATAACTAAAACCAAAATTCGCGAATCTGAAACAACTTTTTTTAATTTTGTCAATTAACCAAACCGTGAAAAGATCCCTTTAAAGCTTGAATTAAGTAAGAAAGGTATTTAATTAAATGTAACTTTCTAAGGGACTACAAATGCGTGAAAATACGTATGTAAGTGGTGAAGGGTGGCTAACCTAAATTATATATCAGTAATAAAGGGACATTACTCCTCTTAATTAGCTCAGAGTTGTGGCCCTTGGTCAGCAACCATATTATAATGACCACTTAGACTTAGCACATAACAGGGCATAATTTTTATGAAAACAAGAGATGTATTTGTCACAAACACAATGCCCTCTACTGCGCTGCTTTGATTTAATGTTTTTTTTTTAATTATATGATATCCCTTTAAAAAAAATTACTTCCCTTGTTAAAATGATCTGTACCTGGCAAATGATAAATAGAAATTCTCTCCCTTTAAAGCTGATTACTTCCCTAGGATTTGTTGTTTGACCTTTAAGGATGACCTTGACCTTTCACCACTCAAAATGTGCAGCTCCAAGTTGCATGCCAAGTTGCTATCTTGAATATTTCAAAAGCTATGGGCAATGTTAAATTGCTAGGACGGATGGACAGACGGACGCACGGACTGACTGACGGACAGTTCAACTGCTATATGCCACCCTACCAGGGGCATAAAAAGGTGGCATAATTATGGTAAATTGAAGGTCAGAGTTATGAAACTTTGTAAATGACTTCACACAGCATGTGAACACTACCAACATGTGTGAGCTTAAAATGAAGACCTGGATAAACCCTTTACCACTAAGATATGTTTTTGACGCATTTGTAGTTCTTTAGAAAGTAACATTTAATACAAGACCTTTCTCACTAGATTCAAGTTTGAAAGGCTTCATTTCCAACCCTTAGATACTGGTGAGTAGCAAACAGCATTAAACATGAACAGACTGTGAATTATTCGCAGGCTGTTTTGGTTTTATGCTGTTTGTGCATACCCATTTTCAATTTGCTTCACATTGATAAAAGGGTTAAAAAAACATGATATGGAGATGTCGCATGTTTACTTTGACCAATTTGTTAAATACACACAAAGAGGCATAATTTAACAAAATTGCAATAGGAGTTGTAAGCTTTAATCAATAAATTCACATAAAAATCCAGAAGCCAGATTAAAAATTTAGAAATTAAAATATCTGTAGTCATTACAGAGATAATACTTCTTGCAGGGAAACATAACCTAAAGTTCATCTTGCACACAATTCTTTACCAGACTATTATAACAACACAAGAGGGCACTATCCTGCTAAAAAGCAGGTTGTAGTTTTACGTCTTGATCTGTGAATATTCATAGAGACCCTGACCATGTATGTAACGTTGTATTCCAATATCAGTAGTAAATAAAGGGATATTCATTATTTTCAGGCCGTTCCCAACAATTTTTTTTCATGTACAGCAGCAGAGCATAGCAAAAGGGGTAGGTGCTGAAAGGAAGCACCCCCTTTGGTCTTTCAATTTAAAACAAGAACAGTTCAAATGGTACTAAATCAAAATCTTTATTTTCAAAGCCATAACATAACACCACATTATTGTATTTTATTGTACTACAATAATAACCTAAAATCAGTGCCCCAGATAAGCTGCGTGTCTGCATCTTTCACCCTATTAAAATGTTTAAAAGCGCAAAAAAATACAATATCATGCGTATTGAAAACGCAACCAATTTGACTTTTACACAAATTCCTAAAAATCGATGCGTATGATACAATAGCTTCAATAAAATATTCTTTGCTCATTTTCAGTATATCCTTTTTGCAATTATTATCGTAATGGGACGTCGCTTTTATTCAGCAAGTGTCTGGATGAAGGAGCAGAAAAACAGTCAAAGTTATTCAAACGCTCTGCAGACTAGATTTCAAAGTTAATTACAGCATCCTACCTAATTATTTACAACAAACATGCGTTTTTAATCTGATTTAATCCGTCGCTCAATGTGCATGTATTTGTAAACTGTCTGTACTTTCAGTTTCTATAACGATGCAAAATAAAAATGTCTAAGAGAGGTCGAAAAACATCCGCGATTGTTGTGCCAAAATATTGATTGATCGCAAACTTTTTGAACCAAGAAAGAAAGAGCCATCAAGTGACAAATCATTCGTGTTATCGTTTTTATAAGTTTAAAGTTTTATATTATAAACATTTTCAAGAATTAAAGATGTTATGACACATCAGTTTATTAAAGTTCATTATAATAGTTTACAGTTTTATTGAATCAATACAAGTGTGCAGCTTCAACAGAATTTTTAAGTAATCTAAATCTGAATGGATACGTTGAAGTGACCAAGATTGGATTTTATTTAACGGGGAAAGCAGCAATGATTTTAAGGTATGATTTTTTATAACTCATTTCACCCTATTTCAAGACCGAAATCACCATATTTTTTTTTAAATCAATGGGTGAAAACCCTATTTCCCAAATAATAGTCTGGGGCACTGCTAAAATTCACATACCCTACAGATCAATTGTATTGCAATTTTGTGTTGCAAAATGTATGGTTTGTTTTTATAGTTCATGTAATGTTAATGAATACAAGCTACAAATAAACAATGCTCGGGTATTTTGTGCCAATCCATTGTCCTGAATGAAAGAATTTGAAAATTATATATCATCAACAATTTTGCGAGATCTTAATGAAAAGCATGGGCTTCAATATTTGAAAGATGAATTTAAACTTAGCAGTCAGAAGAGAACCTTGAAAACTAAGTAAGACAAGGGCTGTTTGTAAAACATGCATGCCCCCCATATGGGCTGTCCGTTGTAGTGGCAGCCATTGTGTGAATACGTTTTTTGTCACTGTGACCTTGACCTTTGACCTAGTGACCTGAAAATCAATAGGGGTCATCTGTGAGTCACGATCAATGTACCTATGAAGTGTCATGATCCTAGGCAAAAGCGTTCTTGAGTTATCATCCAAAAATCATTTTACTATTTCGGGTCACTGTGACCTTGACCTTTGACCTTGTGACCTCAAAATCAATAGGGGTCATCTGCGAGTCATGATCAATCTACCTGTGAAGTTTCATGATCCTAGGCATATGCGTTCTTGAGTTATCATCCAAACCATTTTACTATTTCGGGTCACCGTGACCTTGACCTTTGACCTAGTGACCTCAAAATCAATAGGGGTCATCTGCGAGTCATGATCACTCTACCCATGAAGTTTCATGATCCTAGGCTTATGCATTCTTGAGTTATCATCCGGAAACCATTTTACTATTTCGGGTCATCATGACCTTGACCTTTGACCTAGTGACCTCAAAATCAATAGGGGTCATCTGCAAGTCATGATCAATCTACCCATGAAGTTTCATGATCCTAGGCGTATGCGTTCTTGAGTTATCATTCAAAAATTATTTTACTATTTCGGGTCACCGTGACCTTGACCTTTGACCTAGTGACCTCAAAATCAATAGGAGTCATCTGCGAGTCATGATCAATGTACCTATGAAGTTTCATGATCCTAGGCCCAAGCGTTCTTGAGTTATTGTCTGACAACCACCTGGTGGACGGACCGACAGACCGACCGACAGACCGACCGACATGAGCAAAGCAATATACCCCCTCTTCTTCGAAGGGGGGCATAAAAATGTGTAGTGTATTTGAACAAAAAACAACAACTTATATCTTAACAAGAGATTGCCAAGCAATATGATCCCCTACCATTGAAACTCCACCATTTTCCATTTTTTTGTTATATGTTTGTTGCCATAGCAACCAGAATTCTTGACGTAGGAACAAAAGGAAATGACGTGCATAATGTTCATAGTGCCATCTGTCCATGTTTCAAGTTATATAAAAAAAAAAAATGAAGAACTTTTAAAGTTATCGCAGGATCCAGAAAAGTGTGACAGACTGACTGACAGACTCACGGACACACAGAGTGCAAACCATAAGTCCCCTCCGGTTTCACCGGTAGGGGACAAAAATAGATAAATGTTTAAGCTGTATCTTCAACGCTGCTGTTGTTGAGATAGGTCAGTATTGGTCACCAAAAAGTAGAGTTATTGTATGCACATGGACAGCATGTATTTGATTTGCATGCCCGAGTGCTAATTGGCTGAGACAATTTTTACAAAATTGATTGACATTACATACATATTCATGTTTCATGTTGGCAAAGACAGATTAGTGTGTGCTGCACTACACAAGCATGAATGGGATGTACAATGAAGGTATGAACATCTGGACACAACTGGATTCAGTTATAAAACAACCAATTGCACACACATTTTGTGTAAGGTCCAATACACAAACAGCCACATTTATTTTAAAGTTAAGGCACAGCTCAAAACAGCCTATGATTAAGCGTACTATATTATAACTCCAACCAGACACTGCCCTTCATGCATGAATATATTACATAACTGTTACATATTAACATTCATTTTCATAAAAGAATCAGGTACAATAGATACAATTAATAGCTTGCTAGCTAATTTTTTAGGTTGTCATTCATATAGTGAAATGTGTTTACTTATAAAACTGAGTATAAATATAGAACACAATTAAAGAATATAATTTATGGTTCAATAGTTTACCCTGCACCAGTTTATCCTTGACACTTGGGTGTGATGTAAGGGACTTGCCTACAGCAATCTTGTGACTGGCCAGGGCTATAGGGGCTGCAAGCAATCAAACATCCATATCTCTTACATTGGCCTTTACTCTATAAAAGGTACAGTAATTACTCTATGTTATCGGAAACACTTAAGTTTTCGGAGACCTCCTTTTTTAGCAAAAATAATTATTTTTCGTGACTCTTAATTTTCGGACACACAAGTTGTTGTCCATAATAAATGTCTCTAAGTTATTGTCCATAATTAATGTCTCTAAGTTTTTGGCCAGTATATTTTACAGTGCTTTTTTACCAAATTTCAGTCCTGTTTTCAATATCTAGTGACACTTCTATCATAGGGTTTTACAACCAGATTAACATCATAAAACATGGCAAGTGCATGCCTGAGGGCAACGGACCATGACATTTGCGTCATTGGGTAAATAACCTTGTAAACCGGTATTAATCAATGGTTTCGCCCGTTTGCATAAGCGTTATGACATACCAGGAGTAGTGCCAATTAACAGTTCAATTATCTACCGCAATGGAACTACCCCTTCTCAGTAAAATAAATACTAAACGCTTCAAAGTGTGATGCACCCTATTGCAAGTTTTACGAACAATGGAAGCTGTTAGACAACAACTATCGGAAATGAACAAACAAAGAATTCATAGTTTGCTTTTTGTATTGTGTTAATTACAGGTTTATACTAGCGAGTATCGGTACATAACATGCTCATCTTTGAACTCTTTGGTCAAATTACAACCTTGTAGTAACTTTCTGTCAAATAAATTAAGCATTTAAAATTATTAAAAATGCAGTACAAACATATATAACTGTAATTTATACTATACGGCATGGTATTTTACAAGCTTGTGCTATTACCGGTAGTCGTTGATACAATTGACACTATTTTTGGACACTTACATTTTCGACTCTAAGTTTTCGGACACCTGTATTTTGTGAATATTTTTCGTATCTAAGTTTTGGGACACAAATTTGTTTAATTATTTTTAAGTGTCCGAAAACATAGAGTAATTACGGTAATACCTATAATGTCATTTCAAGTACCATTACTGTCTAACTGATTGTAATTGTAATTCTTAAGGCTCTTATCATACAGCCAGAAAAATGTCTGATACAAATTTTTTGTAAGCAATAACCATGAAATTTCTTGAGACATTCCACAAACAATTCCCTAATAATATGTAAGATTTCAACTAAAATGACATCCTGAAGATGATAACTGTATTACCAATACAATGTCCAATACAATGTTTTATGCCATGCCAATTCAAGAAGACCTTGTAACTGTAGTCACAAGTCCCCCCATTCACCATGTAGTACATATGTAGCAAGTTTTAACCATGAAAATTAGACTTTGAGGCCTAGCCAGTTTTTTCCACAAGGGCATTATTTGACAAAGGGTTGTGAAGAACCACAATACAATTTCACATACCAAATATTTCAAACATATTGTATTGTGATCTCAAAAGAAAAGTTATTTTACTTTATATATCTATAAGGTCTACTTGACTTTCTTGGTGTGGCAAGTTCTGAAACCTGGTTCATGATTCTATGAGATGTGTATTTTTACAGCAATGCTTATTAAGTCTACAACAAAATATACTACTGCTACAGAAAATCAAAGTTTAAAAAACTGCCCAATTTTTTTCATTGTTAACCTTGTATGATAACATTTGCACATGCACGACTTGTCTATATATCAAGAGGACCAAACAAAGCTAGAAATGAAGAACATTGAAGTGTAGGCGAAGTTCTGTCTTTAGCAAGTCATTCTATAGGCCCCTTCCCCCATGGGAAAGACCCCTTCCCCTAAAAGAATTTCTTTAAAATGATGAAATTTCCTCCAAATTTCAAGTTAAATTTGGACATTTCTTTCTCTTTTTCAGTTTGGTGATATTTTTTCTTCGCATTGTGGTGGGGTGGGGTACATTTATAATTGAACTGCTTTTGTCATTCCAAGGACAATAATCGTAAATGTGATAAATGCTTTTGAGATTCTTCGGGTAAATCAAGATAATCTGTTACCATAGTCAATTACCGGTAACATTAAACAAGAGACCAGATTAAATAACCTGTACCCAAATAATTGGTCATCAACAGTATATACCTCATTATACCATATAACTAATTGGTAACTTAATTATCACATGACTGGAAACAAACGGAAATTACCATATAACTAGTAACCAAAGGAAATAACAATTTATCACGGAATGTCACAAAATATATTTAAATATAATTTCCCCATTTTTGTGGCAGTTACATTTGCAATGATGTTTTTAACACTGGGTTAACCCTTTACCACTTAGATATGTGTTTTACACATTTGTAATCCCTTAGAAAGTTATATTTATTTTAAGACCTTTCTTAATAGATTCAAGGCTTCATCTACAAACTTTAGATACTGATGAGCAGCAAACAGCATAAAACCTGAATTGACCACAAGTTACTCGCAGGCTGTTCTGGTTTTCTGCTTTTGCACATAGCCATTTTTACTTTGCTTCTAAGTGGGAAAGGGTTAGATACGTATCTAAGTGGTTAAGGGTTACATACGTATCTAAGTGGTAAAGGGTTAAATATGTACATGTATCTAAGTGGTAAAAGGTTAAATACGTATAAAGAGGTAAAGGGTTAAATGTGTATCTAAGTCGTAAAGAGTTTAATATGTCTCTTCGTGGTAAAAGGTTTAATATGTCTCTAAGTGGTAAAGGGTTAAATATGTTTCTAAGTGGAAAAGGGTTAAATATGTATCTAAGTGGTAAAGGGTTAAATATGTCTCTAAGTGGTAAAGGGTTAAATATGTCTCTAAGTGGTAAAGGCTTAAATATGTCTCTAAGTGGTAAAGGATTAAATATGTCTCTAAGCGGTAAAGGGTTAAATATGTCTCTAAGTGGTAAAGGGTTAAATATGTCTCTAAGTGGTAAAGGGTTAAATATGTCTCTAAGTGGTAAAGGGTTAAATTCGTCTCTAAGTGGTAAAGGGTTAAAGTATGAGACATCAAGACATTATTAGATGCAAGTTAGTCCCATTTTCTAGACTATGCAAGGGTAATTCTCAGTAGATATCTTTTATAATGCAATACAGTATATAGGTAACAAAGCTTTTAGTCACCAGCAGATATTAACAAATCTTGTTTGTGTGATGTAATAAAAGTTAAAATTAGTGTTCAAAATACATTTTGAATAATGTACCAACATCTGAAAAATTATTAACATATCCAGTGCTTTCCACAGGATTTTTGTCAGGGGCCCTGGGGCAAATAGGGGTGGTTCGGGAGGGGTGTCCCCTCCCAATTTTTTTTTATATAACTTAAACGTGTCAATTAACGTTTTGTGGTGCGTTATAACTCAAAGAACAAGAGTTCCGCGGTCGGAGATGACCGCATTGAAGCCGGATTTTTGATTTAAATGACAGGAAAGTACCTTTCGTGTTTTTGTCAATGCAATACTTAAATTACTGAAATATTGTTCAAAGGTCAAAATGAAATGTAAGTACTTTTCAAGGCATGAGCAAACCTTGTGTTATGTTTTGAATGCATGCATATACATGAACAACAATAACATTTAAGGTCACAAATATGAACTTGAATTGACAATTAGGAAAGTTTGATCTCAATTTTTTTATTAGCAAATTAGTAAGATACCTTCAAATGAATGACCTTGAAATGTCCAGTGGTTACTTACTAGTTCTGGCCAACCTTCATGTCAAGTTTCAAGACTCTAGGTCCAAGCATACCAAAGTTATAACAACTTTAACATTTTTACATTCAAGGTCACAGTGACCTTGACCTTCAAATGAATGACCTTGAAATGTCCAGTGGTTACTTACTAGTTCTGGCCAACCTTCATGTCAAGTTTCAAGACTCTAGGTCCAAGCATACCAAAGTTATAACAACTTTAACATTTTTATATTGAAGGTCACAGTGACCTTCACCTTCAAATGAATGACCTTGAAATGACCAGTGGTCATCTGTTAATCCTGGCCAACCTTCATGTCAAGTTTGAAGACTCTAGGTCCAAGCATACCAAAGTTATACCATGAAATAAGAACTTTAACATTTTTACATTCAAGGTCACAGTGACCTTGACCTTCAAATGAATGACCTTGAAATGACCAGTGGTTACTAACTAGTTATGGCCAACCTTCATGTCAAGTTTCAAGACTCTAGGTCCAAGCATACCAAAGTTATAAGAACTTTAACATTTTTTATATTGAAGGTCACAGTGACCTTGACCTTCAAATGAATGACCTTGAAATGACCAGTGGTCATCTGTTAATCCTGGCCAACCTTCATGTCAAGTTTGAAGACTCTAGGTCCAAGCATACCAAAGTTATACCATGAAATAAGAACTTTAACATTTTCGAGCACGCCGCCACCCCGCCCGCCCGCCCGCCCGACAACATCAATCTATAAGCCGAGATTTTTTCGAAAAAAATCCGGCTAAAAACAGCGTCAAAAGACGTCATTTGGTGCGCTATGACTCTTCAAGAAAATCCCCCAGTCATTTAAAAAAAATTTTTTTTTTTAATTGTTTAATTGTTTTAAAACTGTCCTGCACATATAGTAAAATCCCGACTCAAACGATTCCCCCATAACATTAACATTCGGAAGTGTGTTTCGGATTAAAAACGCATTAACATCGACTTTCGGGTTTCGGATTACAAATTTAATTATACCCATTTGAGATTTCAACAAATATTAATAGTTGCGTTATGAATTCAATGATAATTTGTTAAAACACTTTACGAGAGCCGAATAAATGTTTTGACCGAATTATGCATGAAATTAACGTTGTCCACGAGGATTACGGCCGGTTGCCATCATCAGTCTTTTAAGTATCGATTATCGGACAAAATATTTACAAGTGTGCGTAATTAATTCAACAAAAATTTGTTGAAGCGCATTGCGCGTCGAATAAATGTCAGAAAAACGAGGTGAATCAGTTCTATAAATTGTCATGATGAAATATACATGTACTGGAAAAAAATTGTTATCGCATAATTGTAAACAGGAGTTATTTGCACAACTTACTTGCTATAAGTAATTAATTGTTGACCACTCGTATTAATTATGAGTCATAGGTAACACTTGTTTACAGTAAAAAGGTGTGGTGATGATGCCCGAAACCTTTAATGTACTGTACTGTACTAGTTACCGGTTTTATATTACGTAAATGGTTTAACTTCTTGCTAATCAAGCTGCGATAAACTCTTACTTCGTGTCCGACGTCAATCAAAAATAATGGTCGATAGTTAGCCCCGCCCTCATAAGCATTCGCGTAACCAATTGGACGATGAACATCAACGTTTGAAGACAGGAAAGTTACCTGATACATCCTTGTCAGCATTTAATTGACTGTGTAATGTGGCTAGAATAATCGATACGTGTGTCTAATCAGTGGATTATCCATTACCCCATGTGGTGTTTATGGCGATTACTTGAGCAAGTAGGTACCAAGTGCTCTTTTAAAACAGGGAATATTGATACAAGGATAGAGAAACCTTGATTTTGTTTGACAATCTCCACTTTCTTTTACTGAAAAATACACTGATCGGAAAATTTCAAGCACCCTGGGGACTCTGATTTCAAAATTCAAGCGCCATAGCGAGGGATCGTTAAATGGCCTGTGGAAAGCCCTGAAGTCAAAATTTCTTAAGTGCAGAAAGAGTAAACAAGGGCTGTTTGCAAAACATGCATGCCCCACATATGGGCTGTCAGTTGTAATGGCAGCCATTGTGTGAATATTTTAATTGTCACTGTGACCTTGACCTTTGACCTAGTGACCTGAAAATCAATAGGGGTCATCTGCCAGTCATGAACAATGAACCTATGAAGTTTCATGATGCTAGGCCTAATTATCCTGGAGTTATCATCAGGAAACCATTATACTGTTTCGAGTCACTGTGACCTTGACCTTTGACCTAGTGACCTGAAAATTAATAGGTGTCATCTGCCAGTCATGATCAATGAACCTATGAAGTTTCATGATCCTAGGCGTAAGCATTCTTGAGTTATCATCCGGAAACCTTTTTACTATATAGAAACACTGTGACCTTGACCTTTTACCTAGTGACCTGAAAATCAATGGGGTCATCTGCCAGTCATGATCAATGTACCTATGAAGTTTCATGATCCTAGGCGTAAGCATTCTTGAGTTATCATCTGGAAACCATTTCACTATTTCGAGTCACTGTGACCTTGACCTTTGACCTAGTGACCTGAAAATCAATAGGGGTCATCTGCCAGTCATGATCAATGTACCTATGAATTTCATGATCCTAGGCCTAAGCATTCTTGAGTTATCATCCGGAAACTATTTTACTATTTGAGTCACTGTGACCTTGACCTTTGACCTGAAAATCAATAGGGGTCATCTGCCAGTCATGATCAATGTACCTATGAAGTTTCATGATTCTAGGCCTAAGCGTTCTTGAGTTATCATCCGGAAACCATCTGGTGGACAGATGGACCGACGGACCGACGTGTGCAAAACAATATACCCCCTCTTCTGCAAATGGGGGGCATAATACTGCATCCCATATATATTTTACCACAAATTGTCAACTATGAATTATATGAGCTGTGCTATGTGAAAAAGGTGTTAAACGCATGTACGTAAAAGGTTGTTCCAAATTAGCCTGTGCAGTCAGCACAGGCTAATCAGGGACAATACTTTCCGCTTTTATATTTGCTGTTTAAAGAAAGTATCTTTTTAGCAAAAATCTCGTATAAGCAGAAAGTGTCATCCCTGATAAGTCTGTGCTTACATTTTTTGGTTTGTTTTTTCAAGTATGAGCCTTATTTTGTGAACACTGTGCCTAAACTTGCAAGTGTCATCTCAGATTAGCCTGTGCAGTCCACACATGCTTATCAGGAACAACATTTTTCAGCAAGAATACTTTTAGGTTAAATAGAGACACTTCTTTGCAACAAAATATTATTAAAGCACATTGTGTTGTCCCTGATGAGTCTTAATCTTTGATGACATTTTTTACACAAATGCATTAAGCCCTATTTTTGCACAGCAAGGCTTGGTATGACACCAGAATGTTGACCTGTGTTGCATAAAATCAGCTGCTTACCTGCACAAATTGCAGCTATGTAACGACCTTCCTTTTCTTGCTTTTGTAAAATGCTGCCAACTTCTGGAGACTGAAATAAGTAAAATAAAGAAAATGTAATCGATTTATACAAACACATTTGTAACAAGACTATTGCCAAGCAATAAAAGTCCCCTACCGGCTCCATCATTATCAGAAATTCCACCATTGTCAGAATATTTTTTTTATCTGTTGCCATAGCAATCAGAATTTTTGACGTAGGAACAAAACAAAATGACGTGCATAATCTCCATATTGCCATCTATCATAGTTTCAAGTTTCATGAAAAAATATTAAGAACTTTTAAAGTTATCACAGGATCCAGAAAACCACCATTTTCAGCAGTATTTCTAGTCTATTTGTTGCCATAGCAACCAGAATTTTTGACTAGGAACAAAATGACCTGCATAATGTCCATATTGCCATCTATCCATTTTCAAGTTTCATGAAAAAATATTAAGAACTTTTAAAGTTATCGCAGGATCCAGAAAAGTATGACTCACTGACAGACTGACTGACTGACAGACAGACAGACGGAGCGCAAACCATAAGTTCCTCTCCGGTAAAACCGGTAGGGGACTAACAAGCCTATTTAGGTGAGTATTTTTCAATATGTCAGTGAAATGATACATCAATCTGGAAATATTCAGTTCACTTCTTATTTATTTATTCAACCATACAATATCACATTTACTATCCAGTGTTATTGTATACGGCAAAAAAGTACTGATTAAATTTTACTGTTTCCCAAAGCAAAATTGTTTCAATATGCCAAATCAGAATTTTCAAACCATTACCAAGAAAGGATAATAACAAACCATTACCATAGACTTGTAAGAATACCCTATCATAACCCTTAAATAGAAAAAGATAAGATGTTTTGTTCAAATGAATGGTTAGGTAGTAAAATGCCTTGGACTTAGGGGTTCAAGATTTACATGAAAAATACTAAAACCTCTGCCAAATTTTTTGCCCCCTTAGCTCCCCCAGGGCAGATAACGACATCGAAGATCCCTGTGGTGTCACTGAGAGCCTTGTCAGGCACGATCCTCACATCCCGACTGCACAGGACAGGGTCTGATCCCTCCAGGCCAGCAACAGTCACTTCAATCTGCAATAAATGGAAATAACTGAATTAATACATGTAAAAATTGAAATAGCATTGTGGTGTATCTCAAAACAGTCCTCAAAAGAAATAAATTGTGGAATGTGTTCCATCTTTTGAATTTAGGTTGCCTTGCTAAAGAATAACAAGCCTAGAATCATGTTCATGTTGTGTTATGTGTATCTACCGGTAATACTTAATATCTATTTTCTTTAAATTATTGCACAACAATATTGCCGACATGACAGACTTTTAATGCATCATGTTTTTTTGTGAGCCGGAATTTAATTATTTCCTATGCCTAATTGATCCACAGTCGCCAATTTGTATTCTATGCTTAATTGGATTGAGTTGTTCAATCTTTGAACAAGAGATGTGTTTGTCAGAAACACAATGCCCCCTTCTGCGCCGCTTTGAAGCCATATATTTGACCTTTGACCTTGAAGGATGACCTTGACCTTTCACCACTCAAAATGTGCAGCTCCATGAGATACACATGCATGCCAAATATCAAGTTGCTGTCTTCAATAATGCAAACTTAAGTTGTTGCAAAACTTTAACAAAGGTTAAAGTTTTGGGACACACACATACAATGAATGACAGGCAGACAAACAGACAGACAGACAGGCCAAAAACAATATGCCCCCGATCTTTCGATCCGGGGGCATAAAAAGCTTGTTGCTCTGCCTTTTAGCCCAACTGTAACCAACTTTTGAAATTGAGTTTCCTGGGCTAAAATCTACTGGCCCCATGCTAACAGGCAACCACTAAACCTGTAAGTTATTCATGATGCAAGATCTGACACAGGGATTTTTCTGCCTATTTTGGGAAAAGGAGTCTGACCAAATTGGGAATTTTTTATCGACAAAATTGGTCATTTTGGGAATTTTGCTTCGATGAAACGGCTCATTTGGGAAAAAATTGTGAATTAATCATGCTTAAATAATTCAGTGGTTTAACAAATAAATAAATAAATTTGTTTTTATTTGTTATTTTGTCTTCTTTACGTAAACAGATGCAATATTGGGCATTTTCAACGTTAATTCAAGTACTGCAGTTTTGTTTTTCAGTTACTGTTACATTCTGTGATAAGAACTGAACAGTCAAAACCTTATAGCAAATATTTTTTACCCAAAACAAACACTGGTTAGTCACACAAGTTATAAGACACTTCATTCTAAAAAAAAAAAAAAAAAAAAAAAAAAAAAAATTTTTTATTTTTTTTTTTGAAATTGGGATTTTTTTTTATAATTTCGGTTTGGGATCGGGTCCGTTTGCTTTGGGAGTGCCTCCGTTGTCCGGAGGCGCAGACAGTGCTGAAAAAACCCTGTGACAGTGTATTGAACTCATTCAATTTGCAAGTCAGAAGACATTAAAGGGACCTTTTCACATTTTGGTAAATTGACAAAATTAAACTATTTAAAAATTTGGAGAGTTCTGTTGTTGCCGTTATATTTTTCATACTAAGATGATTGCTTATACATATAACTAAAAAAATACATCTCTCCTTGTACGTGCAAGGATGGCCGAGTGTTCAAAATGACTTATTCCAGGGGTCAGTGTTTGGAGCCCAGTTAACTTTTTTAAATGGAGCTTTTAAGATCCATGTTTACATTTATCAATATTAAGCATTTAATGACACACTTTGAAAAGGTCCGTTTTAGATGTTTACTTAAAAATGCCACAAGGTAAAAATTTAGAACTCATTGGTTGTTTATTTGATTTAAAAGTGATTTTGTTTATTTGCCTTGTCAGCGAGGCTACTTTGAAGTAATTATCACTTTTATCGTGTTTTTTTCAAATCATTTATAAACAAGAAACCGTCGGAGACGGGTGATGCTCCCCAAAGTTGTTTTTTTGTCACAATATTGCACTATATATTCAGATAAAAGGAAACGTCTTGTGGGGCATAACTTTGGACAAAATAATACAATGGATGGTTTAGCAACCTAAAAAATTTCAAAGGGCCATAACTCTCTAAATAAATCATCTAACCAGAACCCACTAATAACATGCACATCTCCTCAAGGTTGTTAAGCTTCCAATAAAGCTTCATTGAAGTCCAGTCAGTAGTTATAGAAATTTTATAGAAAATTTCAAAGGTCCATAAGTCTGTGAAAAATCATCCGACAAAAACCGGCTGATAATATGCACATCTCCTGTTGGTAGTGAAGCTTCCCATAAAGTTTCATTGAATTCCCAAAATAAGTTGCTGAGAAATAGCTCGGACAAGAATTGCACTATATGTACAATGGAAAATTTCAAAGGGCCATAACTCTGTGAAAAATCATCCGACCAGAACCGGTTGATGATATGCACATCTCCTCTTGGTAGTGAAGCTTCCCATAAAGTTTCATTGAATTCCGGTCATTAATTGCTGAGAAATAGCCCGGACAAAAATTGCACTACCGTATTTTACCATGTATAGCGCGCTACCATGTATAACGCACATGCGATTTTTTAAAGCCAAAATGGAGAAAAAAAAAGAATTCAAGACCAAAAACCTGAAAATTTGTCCGAAAATGGCCGCCATTCTTATATTGCGCAATCATTTAATCTGAGTTTTTCGGGGGCTTATTTTTTTGTTTTAAAGTAGGGAGCGTTTATACGATCAGGAGGGTGGGTTGCATAGCACTATATTTTCGACAATTTTTAAGATTATTCTCTCGAGAACACTGATATGTCCTTATTGCCGCCCACTGCACGTGTTTTTTCAAGACCCCTGCGCATTAAATTCGAACCACTATTACCTATTCCTCACATTTTAACAGTGTAACATTTTCATTACCTGCCGCTGACAACATCGTATGACATCTTTTTCTGCAAACCCGCAACATTGCAATGTCCAATTTTACACAAATCGTCCGTGGATCCCATTTTATTTTTCATCGCCTTAAATATTTCCCCATTAAGAGATGCTCCCCATTAATTCCAGTTTGACCCAGTATTTCGCGCCTTCACTGCGTCTAGTTAATAAGTATTTATAGTGAGACAAACAATACACCCGAACGCTCAATTCCATACAGTTGGTGTTATCGGCGTAAAGCCATTTGACAAATATCATTTGTTTGTCTCTATTGAAAGAAAATAAAACTAGTCTATATCTCTATTGTTGGTTTGTAACCTACGTAGTATACCCGCACAGTAGCATATTAATGCAGAGATCGGAAAATCATTGATAAATGTATTCGTCATTTCAATGCTTAGGGCCGAGTAATTTCGGCAAATCGGAACTCAACTTACGTAAAACACTTGCTCAATTAACCGTTGAACTCCACCTCCGTTCCCTGGAAAAGGTTAGAAGACGGAGCTTTGCACGTGCTATTATTTAATTGGACGATTGCCATTGAGGAACAAAAACACGATTGGTTCGGCATGTTGATTGCAAGACAAAGGAAGCCAATTTTGTCGGCGAGAAACTTGTCGCTTTATTGCTGCAGACAGGAAGCGGCTTTCCTTTGATGACGTCAAACTGTTAATTCACATAGAGTGCAAATTTTCGGAATTGCTAACATTAAACTTTGGATTAAATTATCAAAATAAAGCAAAAGCGAAGTTGAGAAATATGATTGAAATAATTAGCCTCAGTTCAAATAAGACGTTTTGCGTTGTAAATCAACAAGTTTTCATGACAACAAAAACTTTAACAAACACTACCGCGACGCACGGGGATCGATATACCTCGATTTTTTTTAATGAACAATCAATGAAGAAGTGTGAAAACACCAACAAAGACATTTTTTTCCTCTTTTAATTTTTGTCAAAACTGTTACTACCCCGTTCATTCCTAACCTTTCCCGCTATTTGTTGTTTCAACGGCCCCTTCAGTCTATAACATTATAGGGTGTAGTTTTCTTCAATAAAAAAAATGGCGGCAATTGTGAAGATTTACCATTATGAAATGGATTTTTTGCAATTTAGCAACCGGAAAGCGTTGTGTCAATGTATTACGCGCACTGAATTTTTATTTTGAAATTTGAAGGTAAAAAACTGCGCGCTATGCATGGTAAAATACGGTATATGTACAGTTAATGGAAAACTTCAAAGGGCCATAACTCTGTGAAAAATCATCCGACCAGAACCCGCTAATAATATGCACATCTCCTCTTGGTAGTGAAGCTTTCCATAAAGTTTCATTGAATTCCGGTCATTAGTTGCTGAGAAATAGCCCAGACAAGAATTGCACTATATGTACAGTTAATTGAAAATTTCAAAGGGCCATAACTCTGTGAAAAATCATCCGACCAGAACCCGCTGATAATATGCACATCTCCTCTTAGTAGTGAAGCTTCCCATAAAGTTTCATTGAATTCTGGTCATAAGTTGCTGAGAAATAGCCCCGGACAAAAAATTGTGCACGGACGGAAGGATGGACAGACAGACGAAGCAGTGACTATATGCTCCCCCCAAATTTTTTTTGGGGGAGCATAAAAAGATCATTTAAGCTTTATTTTTGGAAATTTAAGCCCCAATTTCCCTGAAAGCAGCCAATACGTACAGATATCAATTATAAAATAACTGGCCAATGTTGTCGCACAAGCTGTTAAACAGTTAAACTATTGATAACATTCACACACTGGCTGTCTGCAGTGTACCAGTGTGAAGTATAAACAAGCAGATGCGGTGGTTATTGTTCCTTGCGTAGTTAAGAGCAGACTGACTTGCAAAACTCCCTCTAGCAAACAACCAGACACAGTAACATTCAACTTTTGTTAGTGATGTGTAACCTGTCAAATAAACTTGACATTAGTTGACCGGACCGATACTTACACCACCGCGTCTAAGGACGTCCACGCTAATGACAGTTTCCATTTCCTCTGCCCCTTCAGACAAAATCACCAATGCTTTCGTCATGATTGCTTTTTTAGTGCAATATATTTCTCGGCTTTGAAATAATAGCTGAGACAACCGGTGAAATCTTTCTGCACTGATCATAAAACCGGATGTTGTTATCTAAATTTAGAAACAAAATAGTCAGAAAACAGAAAATATTAATATTTTGTGCGTTTGACATTTTAAACATAAATTTCATATATGACCTAAAGTTTGGATTAAATATTTTATTTCTTTTAACATAATGCTCTTGATATGCGAGTTTTTTCGGTTTTGAAAAAAGAACAGCGGGTTACTGTTCATCACTATGTTAGAGATTATTCTTGTTTGGTTGTCACGTAGGAGCTTGTCAAATGTGAAAATTGATAGTTTTGGTAACAATAAACAAGTTCATCCGCAATTCATTCAATGCCTGTATGTGTCTCGAATTTCAAATCCATTTAATCAGATAACCTCATACACGGAACGTTGTGCTTATGTGTGTTATATTTGGACATAATTGCCAATTACATGCCAATTAGTGAATTTCGCGGGCACCTGTTTGAATGGAAATAACTTGTTATCAACAACAGCTAACATGAGTCGAAATACAAAAGCTTACCTGAAATCAAGTGATGGACAATATTACCCACTTTCACCAAAGGTGACAACTATTGGAAAGGATGGCTGTGACATCCTACTTCAGGTATATTGTATTTATTTGACATGTCACAGGGTAGTCCATATAAACCTTAAACGTACTCCCAGAGCCTGTGATAATTTTTGCTATGGCGGCTCTGGGAGAACATATACATCCCTTCATAAACACAGTTGCAGTTCTGCGCACAGGTTTTGTGCACATCACTAAACAGACTTCGTTTGTAATCAATTAAGGAAAGCCATAAAGTGATAAATCCTGAGCTCTGACGGGGCATTGAACCTGCGACTTCCAGAGTGGTTGTCAAACACAAAACCTGTTGCTAAAGAGCTAGCCCAACAGCAAGGCTGTTGGAAGTGACATGCCTGCTACAGCATGTCTTGCATCCACATGGCCCACCCAGAAACCATTAAATAGCTCACAACACTGCCTGAATCGTTTGCCTCGTCGCCTTAAAAGTGAAAAATCTAAGCTCCCATTGGGAGTTGAACCCGCGACTTTCAGAGTAGTAGCATGACACTAACCGCATCGCTAAAGAGCTAGCCCAACAGCAAGGCTGTTGGAAGTGACCTTATTTCACTACAGCCATGAATAAACTTCAAAAACACATTAAATTTACCTGATTGGCAGCCTACAGACGTTATAATTTGCAGGCAACCAATAAAACACATGACGATGTTTCAACACACTATTCTTGCTGATATTTTCAGGTGTTAGACAACAACTATCGGAAATGAACAAATAAAGAATTCATAGTTTGCTTTTTTATTGCGATAACTACAGGTTCATACTAGCGAGTATCAGTACATCACACGCTCATCTTTGAACTCGTTGGTCAAGGTACAACCTTGTAGTAACTTTCTGTTAAATAAATTAAGCATTTAAAATGCAGTGCAAACATATATAAATGTAATTTATACTATGCGGCATGGTATTTTACAAGCGCGTGCTATTACCGGTAGTCGTTGATACAATTGACGCTATTTTCGGACACTTCAATTTTCGACTAAGTTTTCGGACATCTGTATTTTGTGAATATTTTTTGTATAAAGTTTTCGGACACACAAAAAATAATTATTCTAAGTGTCCGAAAACATAGAGTAATTACGGTAGTCTTCAACGATGGACATGATGCCAACTATTCTTACCCTCATCTTTGAAATAGAATTGATTTTAGATGGTATCATTGTTGAAAGTCTCTTATGTAATCCTCTCTTCCCACTGGACATGCCATCACCTGATCCCTTTCTTTTGGTAACTTCAAGTTCTTTTGAGTTTCTGCAGTTACACGTCCATAATATATATTTCTGCTATCTGTTTCTCAAAGGAGTTTGCCATTTAGTTGTAATTTACTGAGCTGTAATGTTTATTACAGTTTAAAGTGATATTATGAGCGTTTTTCACTAGTGAATTGAGCTGAAAAGAATAAGTAGGTCAAAAGAGTTAGTTAAAATGGGGTAACTGACCAATTATCTGCAACTCATCCTGCTACCAGTTGTTTATAAAAAATTCACATTATATTCGCTATTTTACATGACTGTCCCAGTCCTCTAAGCCAAGCGGAACTGTCCTTCTATTAGGATTGGAGTTAGTGTTCGTGTATTGTATGAATAGATATTGTTGCAGGAAATTAAAATGATCCGTAAAACAAAATTGTGTCTTTGTTTCATATGAACGAATCTGCACTAAAACTAAATTAAGATTCACATCTAATTCTTACATGCATGATCAGTTGTTAAACGAAAGAACGGTTGATATTTTTCTCTTTTCGGGATATTGTTTTAATATGTTGATGCTGCATTAACAAATATAAGTGTATATGAAGTGAAAACACCAAAAATAAACAACAGTTGCAATAGACACCTATCAAACATATAGCATATTCTGATAGATGCGCATAATATCACTTTAATAAATTAAAATTAGTTAATATTTCCATTTTTTGTGTGCATTTTTCAGAGAGGATTTTTTTTTGGAAGGGGGGGGGGAGAATCTTTTTTTCTTAAATGATCAAACTGATTTTAGAGTTAATAACCTTGATAAGCAGCTTCATGAAAGTTTTATTATAAACCAATGCATTTAAATAAATTACATACAAATGTATTAATGTAGAATATTATTCATAGGTCCTGATGCTACCATAATTACTCTTAGTTTTGGGACACTTAAAAATAATTAAAATTGTCTTTGTCAGAAAATTTAGATACGAAAAATATAAAAAATTACAGGTGTCCGAAAATTTAGAGACAAAACTTAAGGTGTCCGAAAATTATAATTAGATTGAAATAAATGCAATAAATCAATGTTCAATAATTTTCATGTGATATAGATCTACTCTTCTTTTTCTGCTTAAAAAATTAATACAACTTCACAGCTTTGCTAGCTCTTGCCTTATCTGATATAGGACAAAATTGTAAATACAGAAAACAATCTGCTTCCTTAATAAGACGACACTGTTTCAAACGCTGTTGGATGAATACATTACTTTCTACAGGTATACATGGTTATTTTCCCAATTATGTTCCCAATTGTTCTATAAACAATTAATATCATTTATCATTTTACACAAGTTTGGAAGAAATTGTACACATAAATTGGAAACATCAATTCTGTAATGATCCATTGCTCTCAGGCGTCAATCTGCAAGGTTTTATTAACCTATTCCAGTTTTTAAAAAGGATCGAAGTGTCACAAGATAAGCGAAAACAGGGTCGAAGTCTGTAGAAAAGCGCAGTAAAATATACTGTCCGAAAATTAAGAGAAATTAATTATGGACGAAAACCGGTATGTCTGAAAATTTAGAGTCATGAAAAATAATTATTTTTGCTAAAAAAGAGGGTGTCCGAAAACTTAGAGTGTCCGAAAAAGAGTAATTATGGTATTCATTTTCTATGTTTGTCCAAGGATATAAGATTAATTGACTAGATTATGTAACCTACAGGTACCATGTGTAATTTATCAATACCACTATATAGTTACAAATAATTAGTTTATTTTATCAATTACAAACAAGTTGAAACTAGCACATTCATAAACTTGTTAAATTAGTAAAATCATGTCTTTAATAAAAACATTTTATTTGAATAATACAGGTGGACTTTTACTTTTTTCTGTCATTCCTATAAGTGGAGATTATTGATTAAATTGCAAACATAAGAAAGATAATTACAACTTGTGATGCCACATGCCACAATCATTTGTTACTCTATACTATTACTTGAATTGTATTGATTTACTATTGAACCAGTGTTGCGCTTCATTAAGAATTCTGTCAATGCTGTGTATTACTGTCTATGACAGCTGTTGGTTGCTGAGGGTGATAAAACCAACAGTGTTCCTGTTGTAAGCACAGTCTATATTATGACTGTTGTATTTATCTCACAAGTTCACTCTTTAATGTTCAGTTTTATCAGAAAAGCCCACATTTTGCTCAATTTCTATAAACAATTAATAGCATTTATCATTTTACACAAGTTTGAAAGAAATTGTACACATAAATTGGAAACATCAATTTTAAAAGCTCATCAGACCATATCAAATAAAAAAATCATGCAAATATATAAGAAAGGAAACACTATTATGTTAGTTAGAACTAGCAGGGTTTTTTCTAGCAATGTTGGGAAAAGGAGTCTGGTCAAATTGGGATTTTTTAAATAGATAAAATGGCAAATTTGGGAACTTTTAATTGACAAAATGGACCATTAAATCAGGATCAACAAATATCGGCACATCAGACCTTTTGCTTTGGGATCGTGCCCACCTTAAATATGGCCTTTTTTACATAGCAAAAAAGCCCTGACTAGACGTATAACATGATGGGAAAAAAGTAAATAGTAATAAACATAAATGATTTACTGGTATTAAACATGTCTTAGGATTTAGTTAAATAGAAATTTAAGTTTCAGAATTATAAAAACTGTAATATGAACTTAATTTATACCAATTTATAAATTATTTTAGTTGTCATATGATGCAAGGAGACATTTTCGGGTTGTAAGTACTTAATGTATAAGTGGCCTTGTTACATGATAGAGAAATCAATATTTTGCTGTGAGTCTGAGATTGCTTTGATTGAAATGGTGATATTGTGTGAATTAAAAAAAGATTTCCTTGAGTCGACAACAGTGTTTTTTTTGCTTATTGTTCCATGTGGTTTCTTTTGTGGTAATTACCATATGACATGCTTTGAGTGGAAGATCCAGTTTTAATATTTTCAAATAATTATTTTCTTGCTTTATTTTGTTAAAGATTTTGTTGTGACTTAAATTTCAAAGGTTCTTCAATCTTTTCATTAGCTCATCTATTTTTTGAAAAAAAATTATGAGCTATTGTCATCACCTTGGCGTCGGCGTTGGCGTTGGCGTTGGCGTCCGGTTAAGTTTTGCGTTTAGGTCCACTTTTCTCAGAAAGTATCAATGCTATTGCATTCAAACTTGGTACACTTACTTACTATCATGAGGGGACTGGGCAGGCAAAGTTAGATAACTCTGGCGTGCATTTTGACAGAATTATGTGCCCTTTTTACACTTAGAAAATTGAAAATTTTGGTTAAGTTTTGCGTTTAGGTCCACTTTTCTCAGCGAGTATCAATGCTATTGCATTCAAACTTGTTACACTTACTTACTATCATGAGGGGACTGGGCAGGCAAATGAAGATAACTCTGGCATGCATTTTGACAGAATTATGTGCCCTTTTTATACTTAGAAAATTGAAAATTTTGGTTAAGTTTTGTGTTTAGGTTCATTTTATTCCTTAAGCATCAAAGCTATTGCTTTCATACTTGCAACGCTTACTAACTTTCATAAGGGGACTGTGCAGGCAAAGTAATGTAACTCTGACTGGCATTTTGACAGAATTATGTGCCCTTTTTATACTTAAAAAATTGAAAATTTGATTAAGTTTTGTGTTTAGGTCCACTTTATTCCTACAGTATCAAAGCTATTGCTTTCATACTTGCAACACTTACTAACTATCATAAGGGGACCTTGCAGGCAAAGTTATGTAACTCTGACTGGCATTTGGACGGATTTATGGGCCCTTTATACTTAGAAAATTGAAAATTTGGTTAAGATTTATGTTTTGGTCCACTTTACCCCTAAAGTATCATAGATATTGCTTTCATACTTGGAACACTCAAAAACTATCATAAGGGTACAGTAAAAGGACAAGTTGCATAACTCTGGTTGTCATTGTTACGGAATTATGGCCCTTTTTTGACTTAGTAACTTTTAATATATGGTTAAATTTTGTGTTTCGATCCACTTTACTTCTAAGTATCAAGGCTATTGCTTTCAAACTTCAAATACTTTAATGCTATCATGAGGTTACTGTACCTGGCAAGTTGAATTTTACCTTGACCTTTGAATGACCTTGACTCTCAAGGTCAAATTATTAAATTTTGCTAAAATTGCCATAACTTCTTTATTTATGATTAGATTTGATTGATACTTTGACGAAACTACTCTTACCTGACATACCACAATAGACTCCACCCAAACCGTCCCCCGTGCCCTCCCCCCCCTCCCCCCTCCCCCCTCCCCCCCCCCCTATTTTTTTTTTTTTTTTTTAAGATCATCTCACAAATGACCACCACACCCTCACACTATACCCCCACCCCACCCCCCCCAATTTTTTTTTTTTTTTTTTTTTTAAAGATCATCTCACAATTACCACCACACCCTCACACTATACCCCCCCCCCCCATTTTTTTTTTTTTAAACGGTTATGTTTGAAATACCGTCCAACCATCGCACCCAAAAAATCCCCCCCCCCCCATCGCCCTTCCCCCCACCCCCACCCCCCCCCCCCCCCCCCGCCCCGATTTTTTTAAATTTTTTACTTATTTTTTTTCGCTTTTTTGGAAGATAATGTTATAAATGTCCACAACCCCACACTATACACCCCTCTTCACTCCACCCCTCCCTCCTTTGTGATTGAAAATGAGAGTCCCTTCACCTTTAAAAGGTGCTCTTGTTTTTATTTCTTATTACCCTAATGATTCGATGTTTTTGGACACTTGAAAATATTAATTTTTTCATGTCCATTTCAAGTGTCTGACATTTTAGAGACATAAGTTAAGGTGTCTGAATATTATAATTATATTGAAATAAATGCAATAAATCAATGTAAATAATTTTTTTGTGATTAACTCTTTTTTTCAGCTTAAAAAATAAATACAACTTCACAGTTTGCTAACTCTTGCCTGAAATGATATAGAACAGAACAAAATCCAAAAAACAGAAAACATTCTGCTTCATTCATTATTATTAAGGACGATATTGTTTCAAATGCTGTTGGTTTAATCCATTTTTTTCTACCGGTATACATGGTTATTCACCCAATTACATGAATGTATTGGTCTTTGCCCTCAGGCATGCATCTGCCAGGTTTAATGACCTTAAAAATCCATGATCGAAGTGTCACATCCTATGCAAAAAAAGGGCCGAAGTCTGTAGAATAGCACGGTAAAATATACTGTCTGAAAATAAAGAGACATTATTCATGGATGAACACCTGTATGTTCAAAAACTAAGAGTCATGAAAAATAATTATTTTTGCTTAAAAAGACGGTTTCCAAAAAATTAAGAGTGTCCAAAAACTTGAGTAATTACGGTTTAACATGACACCGGGCTGATTGTCAAGTAGACCATTAGTCAGGAACTGATGCGCAGCTACAGTCAAACCTGAATTCAGCGGTCAGTCAAGGGAAATGATCAAAGTGACCGTTATCCACAGGTGACCGTTGAATTCGGATCACAATTTTAAGAAGGTTGGTCAGTTGGTAGTATTACTACGTCGTTACCCCATCCAGCCGTTTGCATACAGTGTAAAACAAATGCTAATTGCATTAACAAAGCATAATAACAGCATTAACTTACGCGTGTACATTGAATAATAGAGAATAATATCTTTAAGATTGATTTTTTTTCATAATGTTAAATTAAACAATGACGTTATCAACGCTGGTATAATTGTTTTCTCATGCATCTCATTCATTCAGTAAATAAAGCTTGTCACGTTCCGTTGACGTAACGTCCGTAAAAGTCTAAAAAGCGGATTCGGTGTCATAAACCGATAGTACGGTGTAATTGTACCGTTCTAATTCAAAGAAATAGCGGTCATTTAATTTAGCGATAATTACTTTCAACAAGTCATAAACTGTGATAAATTTTCTTTAGAAGATACACCCACAATTATCCCAGAAAAAAACCTTCTCAACACCTTATAATTTGTTTACTCGCAGCGGGCCGCTTTTATAATATCATAGACAATTACCGCTTTCAGACGCTTTAAATGTTGCAAATCAGTCCATGTTTTGCCATTAAAGCTGATCACTAATCCTCTTATCGCCTTCTTATAAAACACTCGCCAGCTTAATATTGTTTTTAACACTTAATCAGCGATACAGATCAATAGACTTTGTCACGCGCTAATGCGTTATGCATGCAGACGATAATTGCTATTAATACACATTGTTATTGTTAATGTCACCTGTTTAAAGTGAAATTATGGGCATCTAACAGTTTATAGCTGGCTATCGCAACCGTTGTTTATTTTTGGTATTTTCACTTCATATACAATGTACACTTATATTTGTTAATTCAGCATCAACATACTAAAACACTATCCCGGAGAGAGAAAAAAAATGCATTTGAATATCAACCTTCTTTTCGTTAAACAACTGATCATGCATGTACGATGTGAACTTAAATTTAGTTTTAGTACAGATTCGTTCATACGACACAAAGACACAATTTTTTTTACGGATCATTTCGGCTTAGAGGAGTGGATTAGTCATGTAAAGTAACGAATATAAAATATATTTTTAATAAACAACTGGTAGCAAAATGAGTTGCAGACAATTGGTCTTTTAATGCAATCAAAAGGAAAATTCAATAATAATGGTGAAACAATTTTACATACCGGTCATGGATGCACAAATTGTTTGTTTACTCGCAGCGGGCCGCTTTTATAATATCAAAGACAATTACCGCTATCAGACGCTTTTACCGCAAAATAGACGGACACATGATGTGCTGTGTTTTTAATTTTCGCGGCTCGAGACGACTGACGCGTGACCGTTGATTTCAGGTCAAACATGAATTTCGGAGTGGAATGTAGTGGCCGTTGGCCGTTATGGACAGGTGGCCGTTGAATTCAAGTGTAATATAGAGTGTTTTTCGTCGGGGGGATTCCAGACTGACCGTTGTCTGCAGGTGACCGGTAAATTCAGGTGGCCGTTAGGTCAGTTTCGACTGTAATTACAAGATAGACTTTTTATAGTTCTCATTTATTTTGGAGAAATATTAATAAAATCATGCAACAGTAAGAAGTGAAATTGTTTTCATATGAGCAATTATTTATGTTTAATTGTCCAATAAACACATTTGTGAATCATTCTGATACTTGGCTTTGAAACAAATCTTAATTTTGCCGTGGTGTAGTGGATACAGTGTCCGCCTAGCTAATTCGAAGTCACAGGTTTGATGTGTGGGAATGATCTTTAGATCTCCCCAAAAGACACCAAATAATGGACACCCACTTAACCGACTCGAGAGTGTTTCCATAATCCTTAATCTTTTGATGCAAGCAAACTTAAGTAAAAAAGTTGAAACTAAATTAAACAACTCTTGCTTATGTTCTGGTGGTTTATAATGTTTCTAAGCTTTTGAAATCTAAGTTGACTGAAGAATAGGAATACACGGAAAATGTCATAAATTAATTATATCAATTAATTTTATTTCAATGACCTTTATTGATTAAAAAGTTATTTAATGCTTTTTACTAGTTTGAATTTCAAAGCAATTAAATGAAAGTTTGGCAGAGTCACAGCACAATAGAAAAATATCAAATACTATCAACCTCCAAGTATTAAAAGTGCAAGTGCGTTTAATTATACATGGAAAATTTATGCAAATCTGTGATACATTATTAATAGTTTGAATAAAGAGTTTTTTTAATCAGAAATTAAACAACTGAATTTATTTTTTACGATGATATTAATCAAATGTTTGTAAATACGTATGCACATGTATACCGTAATTACTCTATGTTTTCGGACACTCTAAGTTTTCGGACACCCCGTTTTTTAGCAAAAATAATTATTTTTCGTGACTCTTGATTTTCGGACACACGAGTTTTCGTCCATAATTAATGTCTCTAAGTTTTCGGACAGTATATTTTACAGTGCTTTTTTACCAAATTTCGGTCCTGTTTTCGATATCTATCATGGGGTTTTACAATCAGATTAACATCATAAAAGATGACAGGTGCATGCCTGAGGGCAACGGACCATTACATTTGCGTTATAGGGTAAATAACCTTGTAAACGGGTATGAATCAATTGGTTTCGCCCGATAGCATAAGCGTTATGACAAATACCAGGGGTAGTGCCAATTAACATGAGTGAATCCACATGAGTGAATCCTGTGTCTGTGTTTAAACCACGTGACCTATGTATCGGTCAGCTTAGCAATTAGTGACGTCACAGCAGAACTGTGCTATTTTCTACCGCAATGCAATGGTACTTCCCCTTCAAAGTGTGATGTTCCCTATTGCAAGTTTTACGAACAATGGAAGGTGTAAGACAACAACTATCGGAAATGAACAAACAAAGAATTCATTGTTTGGTTTTTTTGCGTTAATTGCAGGTTCATACTAGCGAGTATCGGTACATCACATGCTCATCTTTGAGCTCGTTGGTCAAAGTACAACCTTGAAGTAACGATCTGTCAAATAAATTAAGCATTTAAAATTATTTAAAATGCAGTGCAAACAGATATAACTGTAATACTGTAATTTATACTATATGGCATGGCATTTTACAAGCGCGTGCTATTACCCGTAGTCGTTGATACAAATGACGCTATTTCGGATACTTCAGTTTTCGGACACCTGTATTTTGTGAATATTTTTCGTATCTAAGTTTTCGGACACGAAAAAAATTAATTATTTTTAAGTGTCCGAAAACAGAGTAATTACGGTACCTTGTTTTCTGAACTGCTCATTATGTAATCAAACAAATGTAAAACTCGCATATGCAACTGTTGTTTTTCTTCTATGTGTTTTCAATAATTCCACATATATAATTTTCTAATGTAATGTATGATAGAAATTGTGAGAGTTATATCTATCAGTAATTTTTTTCCTTCTTAAGAAAGTACATGTAAAAGGTAGGTACATTCCCAGTTGACAAATAAATACAAAATTCTCAATTGCCATCAGAACAATTCCCATAAGGAAGGAACACTTCATCAATTTCAATATCAGCATAATAGTTAACAAATAAAATGAGCACTGAAACTGAACATTTCAAGCCAAAATGCATGGACATGAATATTTGAATTGGTTTGAGAATATTAACAAAGCAATTTAAAAGACTCATAATTCCCAATTGTAAGATTTCAAGACCCGATTTTTCCTAATGTGATATATTATCACACTAATTTTTCCTATTGGTATTGTACTGCAGGTACTTTTCCAAATTGTAGAAAAAAATCACTGACCAATAAAGGATTTTCATGAAAAGTATCGATATTTACAAGTAGTGAAAGATGACTAAGTTGTGAATTCATCAGATAGTGGTATATTTGGCTTAATTGACATAATTGCTAAAAGTTATATTGAAATGTAATTCCGATGTATAAAAACATTTGGGGATTGACTCAAGCTATTTGTCTAATTAGAGGGCCCAATATAGTTGTTGAGTTTCTGCAAAAAAGCCCATTTAGATCTACACCCTTTTTTTGCTGCTTTAGTGCACAATTTCAATGTTTTAATGCTGTCATTTTGGTTTATTCATGATAGCAACCATAAAAAAACATGCATGCAAGTCTTATTTCTTTAAAAATAATACAATCACAGATGCTGTTTGCTGCTCATCAGTATCTAAGGGTTGGAAATGAAGCCTTTAAAACTTGAATTTAGTATGAAAGGTCTTAAATGAAATTTAACTATGTAAGGGACAAAAAATGTGTGAAAATACATATGTAAGTGGTATAGGGTAAAAGGTTGTGCATATGCTCCCATAATAACAGTGTATACTGCAGCATGTGCCGAGCAGCTTGTTAAAGCTGTCCTAGTGTATGTATGTTTTATTTGCATCATCTATCAAAGAATTTGCATTTGAGTGTTTCTGTCTCTATATCATACTGTAATCACTGTAATTTCATGCAATTTAAAACAATTAAAATTTTACCTTGTGATTAAGTCACAAATGAGCCATGACTCTAATTGAATTTTCATGGTCAGAAACAGTAACACAGGCTAATCAGGGACGACACTTTCCTCGGCCTTAACTGGATTTCGTTTTGTACAGATTTACTTTGAATAAAAAATTCCTTTCAAGTAAAAAGTGTCCAGTGTTTCCAGAACACTGCTCATAAGTACACTGTTATATAATTGACCCATGTTGTTTGTTCCAGAATGCGGGTGTGGACCAACAACATGCAGTGATAGAATACAGCGAGCAGGAGGACTGCTTTGTGCTGCAGGTAAGCATGCAGTGATAGAATACAGCGAGCAGGAGGACTGCTTTTTACTGCAGGTAAGCATGCAGTGATAGAATACAGCGAGCAGGAGGACTGCTTTGTGCTGCAGGTAAGCATACAGTGATAGAATACAGCATGCAGGAGGAATGCTTTGTGCTTTAGGTAAGCTTGCAGTGATAGAATACAGCGAGAAAGAGGACTGCTTTGTGCTGCAGGTAAGCATGCAGTGATAGAATACAGCAAGCAAATGGACTGCTTTGTGCTTCAGGTAAGCATGCAGTGATAGAATACAGCGAGCAGGAGGACTGCTTTGTGCTGCGAGTAAGCATGCAGTGATAGAATACAGCAAGCAGGAGGACTGCTTTGTGCTGCAGTAAGAATGCAGTAATAGAATAAATTGAGCAGGAGAACTGCTTTGTGCTGCAGGTAAGCATGCTGTGATAGAATACAGCAATCAGGAGGACTGCTTTGTCCTGCAGGTGAGCATGCTGTGATAGAATACAGTGAGCAGGAGGACTGCTTTGTCCTGCAGGTAAGCATGCAGTGATAGAATACAGCAAGCAGGAGGACTGCTTTGTGCTGCAGGTAAGAATGCAGTGATATAATACAGCATGCAGAAGGACTGCTTTGTGCTGCAGGTAAGCATGCAGTGATAGAATACAGTGAGCAGGAGGACTGCTTTGTGCTGCAGGTAAGCATTCAGTGATAGAATACAGCAAGCAGGAGGACTTCTTTGTGCTGCAGGTAAGCATGCAGTGATAGAATACAGCGAGCAGGACTGCTTTGTGCTGCAGGTAAGCATGCACTGATAGAATACAGTGAGCAGAAGAACTGCTTTGTCCTGCAGGTAAGCATGTAGTGATAGAATACAGCAAGCAGGAGGACTGCTTTGTGCTGCAGGTAAGCATGCTGTGATAGAATACAGCGAGCTGGAGGACTGCTTTGTGCTGCAGGTAAGCATGCAGTGATAGAATACAGTGAGCAGGAGGACTGCTTTCTGCTGCAGGTAAGCATGCAGTGATAGAATACAGTGAGCAGAAGGACTGCTTTCTGCTGCAGGTAAGCATGCAGTGAAAGAATACAGTGAGCAGAAGGACTGCTTTCTGCTGCAGGTAAGCATGCATTGATAGAATAGAGCGAGCAGGAGGACTGCTCTCTGCTGCAGGTAAGCATGCATTGATAGAATAGAGCGAGCAGGAGGACTGCTTTCTGCTGCAGGTAAGCATTCAGTGATAGAATAGAGCGAGCAAGAGGACTGCTTTGTGCTGCAGGTAAGCATGCAGTGATAGAATAGAGCGAGCAGGAGGACTCAGCTTTGTGCTGCAGGTAAGCATGCAGTGATAGAATAGAGCAAGCAGGAGGACTGCTTTGTGCTGCAGGTAAGCATGCAGGGAATACTAAAACTCATGAAGGTATAGTACGAGGGACACTCTTGTTATAATTTGCTTGTCTTTTATTGAAATAACAATAATAAAACACCTTCACCAATATGTAAACAAAAATTCTTGGTACATTATTAACCGTCTTTTATGAATAATTATAATCCGAAGGCAATATCAGGAGCGAAATTCTTGTTAACATCAGCTTTTCTTATATCATATTTTGGAATAAGGAAATGACAGACCCAATTTCAGGAAATATATTCTTGCTAACATCCTCTAGTCTTTTATTTGAAGTAAGACAATTTAAATGCCTGAAGAGGTATACTATAAGGAGTGACATTCTAGTTAACATCTGCAAGTCTTTTATCTAAAAGGCTCTGCAGGCTTGACCTTTCTGATACTTTTAATAAAACACACTTTTTTGCCACTTATTTCAGGATCTTAACACAGGTCAGGGTACATATGTTAACGACGTACGTGTCCAAAATGCAGCAGTGCGACTTGCTCCTGGTGATGTCATACGATTTGGGGGAATACCATATGAGCTATATATAGAAAACCCTCCACCAGTAAGTCGCTTGTTATTTAAGTTTTATTTATGTATGACCTTGGTCATAACAAAATGGGTCTTTTGCACTTATAGCCTGCGTAGCTCCAGACGAGCCTGCACAATAGGGCAATCTGGTCAGGTTGACATGGTAAGGTCATGCAATGTTATGTCAGGAGCTACGTTGACCTCTTTAAAGTCATGCAAAGTCATGTCAGAAACTACGCTGACCTCTTTTTTTTTTAAGTCAGGCATGGTTAGTCAGGAGCTACGTTGATCTCTTTAAAGTCATGCCTTTGATACTTAACATGTCTGTTTCTATTGCATCACATTTACAATATACTCCATCATTTACATTTTTGTACTTGCGGTGAACACACAGCCTCCCTTGTATAGCCATGGCTTCACCTTGTTTGATCCCTGTCTAACATTCCTTAGTTACAGCAGCAGACAATCCAGAATTACCACCAAACCAACTATTCTTCAGCCAACACAGTATGTATTACCTCCCTTTAGAATGCACCCAACCCTTATGTAGATTACCTCCCTTGTGTAATTACCACAGTTTCAAGGGGTTGCATCAATATTTGTTGGTGGCGGTAGCACAATTCTGGTTGTATTGTTCGTGTTCTTATGCATGCAATAGCACCGTTCCTCTTTACAGGATGCATTAAAACTTACCAGGGGTTTACATTAATATGGCCAGTTGTCACTTTAAAGTATAAAAGCACATTATAGATTTTAATTAGTATGCCACAGGCAGCGATTTTTTTGCCTAATTGGGAAAAGTACCTGTACCAGCCTAATTGGGAAAAATTTGTGCGAAAACCCTGAAATAGGGAAAACTGGCGTTGTGTAGTCTTCACGTTGGGAATTTTTTTTTTGCTCACAAATACTGTAAAATTGATAACTAAGTGTTGTCAAGTTGACAATATTATATTTACTTAAGTTCAAGCCATAGAGCTGCATAGAGAAACTAAATGTTTCATTTTATTTATAAAATCTTCAATTGGGAATTATTTGACAGCAATCCGGAAATGTGTAGTTTTTGCAATTTGGAATTAGTGCCGTTTTCCAGTACTTTATAAAGAAGATAAAAAACATAGTAAAATCCCAACAGTACCAGGGCTAAAATAGAGTTTTCAACTAGCATGGGAAATTGCAAAGCACACCATTTTCCAAGACTCAGAATTTCCAAATAGGTCAGTTGTAAGATTATTAATACAATGAACCCATAACTAAAAATGTTCTTGCTCTACATTGATGTGCACTGAAATGAATATTTCAACTATTCACTGCGGTGTTGATTTCACATATTGTTTTTCAAATCTACTTTTTATTTACCGTTTGCACGAGAAAACAAATGATATGTGTAGTACAAATCTCCATATTATGTATAAAGATCCATGTGTTATATCTAAAGTATAGTTGCTACTTTTATTTTCTGTGCTTTTACAAAGATTTTCATTTACTATGTATAAATGCATACATTGTACACTATATACTCATAAACTTGCATCGTGTTAATAAACTTGCAAACCAAGCTATATACTAACACAACTGTATTCCATTGCTACTAACACATAATGTTTGTAAGGTATGGAGTAGGATGGCCTTGACCTACACATACATATTGACGAGGTAAATATAGTTTATTATTAAAAAAAAAAATCGCTGGCCACAGGTGTTATGCAGAGAAATCTCGCAAGTTTACTGTTGTGAGCTACATTTTACTTCCAAGGTTTCATAGCATTTCAATGCTATGCATAACTCTCAGTCAGCCACATGTAAATTTCTATGGTGTTCGAACTGGTCCAAAACTATTCTAAACTGTCCGGGACAGTTTATAAACCGTCCGGGAGGGTTGTAAACTGTCCCGGACAGTTTACTGAACTGTCCTGGACAGTTAACAAACAAACTGTCCAGGACAGTTTAGGAAAGTTTTGGACCGTTCGTGCGCATAAACCATCCGGGACGGTTTAAACTGTCCAGGACAGTTAAGTAAACTGTCCGGGACGGTTTAAACTGTCCGATACGGTATTATTTATATCAACCAATCAGAACACTCCTTACAATAATGCTTTACTTTAGAAGTTTTATGAGCGTAATGTAATATCGTTGTCATCTCGAGCGACGCTATTTTTCTCGGACAAAACATGAATTTAACAATATTCAATCAATCATTGCTGCCAAACACGCCAGAGTAAAAAATGAATATTTTAAATACTCGAAATAAATGTATTTGCCCACAAAGTATTTCTGACATAGGTAATGAATTTCTTCTTTTACAGTGCATTTTTTATACATAGAAGGAAGCAGCTTTTAAACCGAACAGGTTTAATAGACTGTTCGGTTTAAAAGACTGAATAATCATTTTTCAAGTAAGCAATTTACAAGTTCACCTTAAGGGACCTATTTGTCTCTTAAGTTCTTGTTATGGAATTAAACACATCCCGACAAGTCTCTAAAAACTGATCTCTGTCCATATTCGCGTACATTGTTAAATTAACGAACAATCACTCGAGTAAACGTTACTAAAAAGGAGATTCTCACTTTCGAAATGGCACACAAATGCGAAGTGTTACATGTGTTCTGATTGGTTGATTGACTCCTCTTCAGAACCTATGCCGTACTATAATTAATGCCTGTTACAATAACCGTCCGGGACAGTTTAGGAAAACGTCCCGGACAGTTTCTTAACTGTCCCGGACAGTTTGTAATCCACAAAATAAATCGCCCCGTACAGTTTACAGACGCACAAGCGGTTCAAAAGTAAGAAACTGTCCGGGACAGTTTAGTAAACTGTCCGGGACAGTTTACAAACTGTCTGGGACGGTTTATAAACCATCCCAGACAGTTAAGAATAGTTTTGGACCAGTTTGTACACCATAAATTTCCCCGTTCATGAGTAGTAGACTGGTTAATTGCTAATTATTCAACGTGTACAGTATAAAGAAATTTTAGTACAAATGTGCATGTTTTACTAAATTAATATAAAAAATTAAACAGTAAAATCTGAGTTTTTCATATTTTTTAACGCAAAAGCAGCATTACAAACATTTATCTTTATTTTTTTTCTTTTTTTTTTCTATATTTTTCCTTGATTTGCCATGATTTTTGTAGGCATGTCTTGTCAGATTTTCTATGTTTTTTTTGTTTTGAATATTTTTATCCCTCGCCATAGGCGGAAGGATATTGTTTTGGTGTTGTCCGTCCATCTGTCCGTTCGTCTTTCCGTCCGTTCGTCTTTCCGTCCGTCTGGAGCCGTATCTTGGAAGTGCTTTGGCGGGTTTCATTGAAACTTGGTTTGAGTATAAATAATGGATAAGAGGATGATGCACGCCAAATGTCATTGTACACCATCTGATAATAACGGAGTTATTGCCCTTTGTATCTTGAAAAAATGCTTTTTTGAGTGTCAAATATTACACTTTTGTGTCCAGAAGCATATTGGCCGGGGATATTAATTCAATGAATTTGCTTGTTTTTTAAACTTTCTTATGAGCTGTTCTAGTCTATAAATAGAAAATGAAATATCTATTGAACAAACTGTATCATATCAGAATTAAATTGCTGTATAATTTAGCTTAACCAAAATAAGCAAAATGCATTATTCATTATGCAATTTGAAAATAACTTAAAATACATGTGTAGCAAGCAAGTCCTTTGCAATTTATGGAAAGTCAGGGTCACACTTAAGGTCAAAAGTCAAATTTGTGAGAGGCACAGCTTGTTAAATTATAACCATTTCCCACTTAGATACTAATTTTGACGCATTTGTAGTCCCTTAGAAAGTTAAATTTAATTACAAACCGTTCTTACTAGATTAAAGTTTTAAAAGCTTTATTTTCAGCCCTTAGATACTCATGATGAGCAGCAAACCCCATAACACCTGAACAGTTACTCGCAGGCTGTTCTGGTTTTATGCTCAGCTGTTTGTACCTAGCAATTTTCACCTAACTTCTGAGTGGGAAAGGGATAATTGACTGTGGGCTCCACATGTTTCTGACAGGCATCTATCTTGTTTGTGTATAATTCAATTCCTTCCATCGAACATTAATATTCTCATTGCCTGCATAAATACATTCATATCTACACATAAATGATGCATAGTTTGACCTGCTACTTGTTCGAATGTTGAGCATATTTACCAAGCTCATTTATTGCCAAGGCAGTGTTGATGAGTGTTCTAAATATCGTTCACTGCACATTTAAATTGACTCATAAATGTCTGATAAATGCCTGAAGTTATATCTTGTGAAGTTTCAAGTGATTGAAAATCAAATATTACACCTTATATTCCGCCTACTTGATTTTATGTGTATTCAAAATCCTAGTCGATTTTATCAGTTGATCATTACAAATGTTTAATAATCTGCTTTAAATGTGTAAATTGTCATGTTTGTCTTTTTGAAAAGATTTCTTTAGGAGAGTTTTTTTTAAATAGCATGTACTGTTTAGTATCTCAATGTATTATGTTCATTTTTAGGTAAAATAAGAATAATTAATTTATTAATTGTAGTCCATTATATTAAGATATTAATAATTGTTTCATAGTTCATTTTTCTTATTATCTTACAGCACCCTATTATTTATGGTATAAAGTGCACATTTTAAGATTCATTTTTAACCATACCTTAAGCAATACAACTCTTAATTTGATGGGATTCATTTCTCAAGCAATTTTTATTTGCCATTTGCTATCAATGTTTCCACAAGTCTTTTAATAAGGGACTTGACCTTTTCAAATTGTTATGTAACACTAATGTTAAAGTTACCACAATTTTACAGTATTATAAAAGGATTAATCCAAATGGGATTCATAGTTCAATAATCCATTTAAATGTGTAGCAAGAATGAAGTGTATTTAAGCCTATTTGCACAAGTTTGAAAAATAAATGATCAACCTAAAGGTAACCAAACACTCCTAAATAATATGTTAAAAAGATTCATGTATTCTCAGGCTTGGTTAGCAAAATTTGGTATTTTTTACAGGAATATTAGTCCACTAATCTGTACTAACTCTGTACTTGCATGGACAAAACAGGCTTATCATAGATATTGTTTAATTGGGGATGCAGAAATGGTTTGGCTGTTGGAAACATGGTTAAATTGCAAAAATCTAATGGTATATGATGCAGACGAAACCATTGGTGTCATTTAGCCCATGTGTGTGAGTCAGTCTATCACACTGCTCTTTGTGCAACATCTGTGTTTTTCATGGTATTTTAACTTTTTAATTAAAGGACTTAAAGTGCTTCAAACTTGAGTTATTTTTAAGAAATTACCCCCATTTCTTTCTCTGTGCATTTTCTTCAAACACTGTCTATGCGATTGTCATAAAACTTATAAAAGGCAATAATTATATCTAAATATAATTATATCTAAATGATACAGTGCATTTTTTTAGGGTTTTGCTTTGTTTTTAATGAGTTATTTCAATTAATAAAATTATATAAACAAGATTGTGTGTGATCCTCATCCTACATTTTACATAAAATTTTCTGATGACTTTTACAGTATAGTTATCTCCAAGTGCAGTTCTGATGACTTTTACAGTATAGTTATCTCCAAGTGCAGTTCTGATGACTTTTACAGTATAGTTATCTCCAAGTGCAGAAGTTTATACATACCACATTTGTTTTAGATGATACAAATTATAAAAGACACTATTTTTTAGCATATAATCTTGATTTGGTCACATATTGTACCTCTTCTAACTATCGTTGTACTAGTTCTCAAAAACAAAATTGAAAATACTTGATTTTTTGTTAAAACTTATTTGTCTTACCAACGTAAACATGAATAATGAATCCAATTTATAAACCTGATTGCAAAATGGTAGTCACTCAACATTTCAACTTGGAGTACCTGGGGATTTACCCGAGCATGGAACGCATGTTAAAGATTGTTTAGAAGCATCAAATATGTTGTTATTCCATGGCAACACACTTATGAGTGTTAAGTCTAGCTTAGTTTAATGCAATACAATCTTAAGATGTTAATGAAAATATACATCTGAAGGTGTAAATTAATGCAATACAATCTTAATGCTTTCAATGCAATACAGTGTTAGGGTATCAATGAAATACAGTCTTAAGGGGTCAATGAAATACAGTCTTAAAGTGTCAATGCAATACAATCTTAATACTTTCAATGCAATACAATCTTAATACTTTCAATGCAATACAATCTTAATACTTTCAATGCAATACAATCTAAATGCCTTGAATGCAATACAGTATTAGGGTGTCAATCAAACACAGACTTAAGGGGTCAATGAAATACAGTCTTAAAGTGTCAATGCAATACAATCTTAATACTTTCAATGCAATACAATCTTAATACTTTCAATGCAATACAATCTAAATGCCTTGAATGCAATACAGTGTTAGGGTGTCAATCAAACACAGACTTAAGGGGCCAATTAAATACAGTCTTAAAGTGTCAATGCAATACAATCTTAATACTTTCAATGCAATAAAATTTTAATGCTTTCAATGCAATACAATCTAAATGCCTTGAATGCAATACAGTCTTAAGGTGTCAATCAAACACAGACTTAAGGCTTTCATGCAAAACAGTCTTAAGGCTTTTGATGGAATACAGTCCTAGGCATTCAATGCAATGAGACTGCATGAAATGCATATAAATAAACGTAAATCAAACATGAATTGTTGATATTTCAGATTGCATATCCGCCTGTCCAGCAGCGCCCAGCCTGGACCGGTACCCTGGCCTTGATATCGGACGACCAGACCATCTATACCCAGCAACAAAACCAGTCTGCGGGCCTGCCCTACCTGACCACGCCCACTCTCACAGTTCCCGCCACCCATTGGGCGCCCATTGCACATGCCCAGCCCCAGATACCGCAGCCACGCCCACCTCTTAGGTCGCGGCCTTTGAGTGCTGGGTCACGGCGACCTACCTCTGCTTATGATAGGTCAGTTGCAAGTTGGAAAAAACACTTACACTTTGTTATGTTTTAAATTGTACTAGAGATATTATTTGTGGTAGACTTTTCCATTTTTTCACATGCATTTTTATGGTTTATATGTTTCAACATGCAGAAACCACATTTTATAATTATCAAGTGCAATTATTTTCCATTAACTAAAATAGCATTCAAATTTCGGCATGAATATTTATGCTTGATCCTTTTCATAATTGAAAAACAATATTGATCATGTATTTATTGTTCCTTATTAAAGTTACTTGAAGAGCAACAGTTGAACCGTTTCAAGATATAGAAATGATCAATATATTTATCAGTGGCAATTATCTTTCCATTATGTATAATCATTCAGTATCAGAATAGCACTTAATTTGTCTATTACAACGCTGTTATAAATAATGTGATTTCTTTTTTATATCTTTAGTACATTTTATGCACTATATAACATTGTGTGATATTTTGGTTTTTTAAATCCATTTTAAATAAAATCTTTTCAACTATAAAATTATTTGACAAAATGAAAACACACGAAACTTGGACCCGTGAGCATTTTAATTTCTTTTTTCAAGATCTCATATCTACTGGTAAGTGCAACAGATGATTTAAATAAAGCTTTAAATAATTGTTTTTTTGTTATGTTTTGCAGACTCCAGAATATTGGCAGCACAATGCACACCTCCACCATAGCAGGAATTACCTCCCCTATTCCAAGAAGTGAGTTTTCCCTCTTTGCTTTTTAAATATTTGTTTTTGTATTTTGTGGTCCAGATTAAAATCACTTCTTCTTTTGTCATAAAGCTTCAACAAAGATGGTTGAGAAAAATCATTTCTAATTAGATTGGAATGTTGTATTTAATTCCAAAATAAAGGTGATAATTTCAATGTTAGCATTTTGTTTGTTCCGTTTATTTTTGACAATTCTCATATTATTTTAAAAATACATATGACAAATTAATTTCTCATATCCAGTTTAGAATAAAAATCTGTTGAGGTATTGAGTCTTGAGGAGATGTGAATTTATGGCAAATACAGTTTTTGACATGAAACCATCAATTTTGTCTTTCAAATGTGTTTACCATTGTAGGAGTGTTTTTTTTGGCAATTTTGTCAGATATTGGTTTGACCTTGTTAGCTTGCAATAATGATGTGAAGTGTGAATACTTTCTTACAATAAAATTGCAATTTTTTTCATATTGTAGGCAAAGCAAACTTGATCACTGTTTATTTCAACGCCATTTGACTTCTTTGTTCAGACATTTATTGTTTGGTGGGCTTTTGGTGGTTTTTTTACTTAAATATCAAAGCTTTACCTTCAATTCAGAGGATATACAATGCCAAGATTTTTTTGGATTTTTTTTCCATATCCTAATATACATATTTTTAGAATAAATATAATCTTCACATGTCAGATAATCAAAAATATGTTTATAAAATATTTAGTTTACATATTAAAGGCAGTGTCTATTTTAGAAACTTAAAGAATGCGGGAAATTCCCCCCTCACTTTGAAAAAGTAGGTGGGATTATTCAAAAACAGGGGGGGGGGGGGGGCATTACATTTTAGTTTTAATGTTTAATGGTTTTGCTTTAAACATCATTAAATACTGTTAGGTGAGATAAATACTATGGTAACTGCTATTAAATGAAACAGCACTTTCCATAGCATTGCACTGACTTGACTTAAAAACGAAAATATGTTTTCACATGATATTTCTGTTTCATTTTAAATAATACAAATAACCATTTACTGATATGCATGCTCTTCATGATATCCAGGGCTTAGCCCTTTTGCACACTTTTTATAAAGAAAAAGGATCAACACAAAATACATAAGTACTTTTATAAAGCTAGAATTTTGTAGCGTCGCCTCAACATTAAAATTAAGGAGTGCATTTCCGACTATGCTCATTTGAGAATTCAACAAAACATAAATATTACAGAGTGTGTAATGAATTAAATGATAATTGGTTAAAACACTTAACATGTCAAATTATTTTTTTGACAATATTATGCATGAAATTCACAATTTCCACGAGGATTACCCCCCATTTCCATCATCAGTTGTCTAAATAACTGTCCACTGTTTCATCATGAAAGTGTTCACAGTAGGGTTCGATTAGTGCGGTAGGTATACTTAAGCTAAATGACTGACACAAAACCATGCGCTGATGGCAATTATGTCATGCCTCATCTGCATGATTTCACTGCAGGTATTGACTGCCTTCATGTGCTGTCGCTCATTCAAAGCATTCGCTCTCATTGGCAAATATCGATTTTCCAATAAAACGACGCTACACTAGTCGGGCTTTTGTTGGGTTAGGAGATACATGTAATTGACAGACAATGGTAACCCTGCTCTACATTTTTGGCGAAACTGAAATGTCTTTTATCTTAAAAAATTCTCTTGAATATTGAGCACACACAATTTCTCGCAAACATGCCAAAAATGCTAGATTAAAAAAAAAAAAGCACGAATCGTGCATTTGCTTGGTCTAGAATGGACACTGTTTTAGAATACCTTCATTTCTTGTCATTGCTGTTCATGATTTTCATTTATTTTAATCCCATTGTATACTTTTGCAGCAGTAAATACAAAAGCATGGACCGTACAAGGTAGTTCTATCACATCTTGGTGCTTGCCATTATGTTCCCATTACTATGAAAGTTCTTAATTATCTTCGTAAGAAGTACATCTGAATATTAAGAAATTGTCAACGAGATGCTTTGTTTACATGGAACAAGCATTTTCATTTGTAAAAATGTATAGTCTAGTGGATGTTTCTAAGATGTCTGCCAATAATTTTCACCCAATTTTCTTTCACATCAATATTCATTTTGATCATAAGCAAGCATTCTAATTGGTCAACATGAATTTAATTGATTTGAATACAGACTTGAGGTATATAGATTTATAATTTGTTATCTTTGAAATATTTGGCTTTTATTTATATATAATTAAACAATTCTTCAATTTGAAACAAGTATTTAACATCAAAATAGCTGTTGGTTAAACCCTTTCCCACTCAGAAGCAAAGTGAAAATGGCTATGTGCAAACAGCATAAAACCAGAACAGCCTGCGAGTAACTCACAGTCTATTCAGGTTTTATGATGTTTGCTACTCATCAGTATCTAAGGGTTATAAATGATGCCTTTAAAACTTGAATGTAGTAAGAAAGGTCTTTAATTAAATTTAACTTTCTAAAGGACTACAAATATGTAAATAGGTATCTAAGTGGTAAAGGGTTAAATTTGATGATGTTAAACATCAGTAGCATCATGCAAAAACAGGTCTTATGCCAAATCCACACAGTCTGGTCAAGAGATACCCTTTTAGATATGAAAGTCAAGTAAGGTTAAGTGGTCTCCTTTGCAAACACTGTAGCTCCTGATCAGATTGCGTCATTGCGCAGGCTGGTTTGGAGTTGTGCTGGCCACATATTGGATAAGCCCCACTTTTGCATGATGGGGCTCCAATTGCATTGAGATTAAGGCTTATTCTGAACCCTTTACCACTTAGATATGTATTTTGACACATTTGTAGTCCATTAGAAAGTTACATTTAATATAAGACATTTCTTACTAGATTCAAGGTTTTAAAGCTTCATCTTCAAACCTTAGATTCTGATGAGCAGCAAACAGCATAAAACCTGAATAGGCTGCAAGTTACTCACAGGCTGTTCTGGTTTTATGCTGTTTGCAAATAGCCATTTTCACTTTTTTTCTAAGTGGGAAAGGGTTAAGGCTTATTCTTAAGAATTGTTATAGTCATGGGGCACGAACTCAAACATGCTCTGTTGGAACTATATTTGTGAATAATAGTAAGTAAGTATTCAGTAATTGAAGATGTATTGAATCATCAAACAATCCTAAAATAATAAAAAGTGAGAAAAAATAACATAATAAATTGTATTGTAATTGTTTTGCAATAGTAATTCTAAGCTGACATTCAATTACTGTCATTCATTTACATCACATACAGTATTGGGTGAACATGTTCATCTAGCCTGCACTACTCTTTACTATAAAAGTTTGTCTCAATATAGGTAACTTTCACATACATGTACCTTTATAGTTGTTTGTCTCTCGGAGCTTTGATTCTGTGTGTGTTCAGTTAGTGTAGTTGTTTGTTTAATTTCACATGTAGATTTTCAACTTTTTATGCCCCCGAAGGAGGGCATATAGTGATCAGACTGTCCGTCTGTCTTTCATTCCGTCTGTCCGTCACACTTTGCGTTTAGGTTTCGAAAAATGCTCATAACTTCTATGTCGCTTCAGATAGCAATTTCATATTTGGCATGCATGTGTATATGGACAAGGCCTTTCCATACGCACACAAATTTTGACCCCTGTGACCTTGACCTTGAACTTAGCGTCCGCGTTTAGTTTTCAAAATCAGCGTTTAGGTTTTGAAAAAAGCTCATAACTTCTATCAAGCGTTTACAGGGGGCATAAGTCATCCAATGGTGACAGCTCTTGTTTGTTATGACGTAATGGTCCCCTTTACCATGAGACCTGATTTGATCATGTCTGCATTTAAGCGCGTGTAATTGTTATGTAATTTTTACTATGTAGATTTGAAGCCATTACATTTGTTAATGTAAGTATCTTGAGTTGTGTCATAGCTGAATAAAATTATTACAGAAATGTGTTTAAATAAAAGTATTAACCATAAATCAAATCTCAGCCTTGATACTTAATCTGACTTAAAATTGTGACCATACTCCACCTATATTTGAAGTATTTTTTGTGTTGACTTGTTGCTAATTTTATAGCTGTTTTACAGCCATATTCCGAATAAAAAAAAGTATATTATTTTGTTTCCCAAATCCATAATCCCAAAAATTCTCAATTCAGGTTTTTACTTTCAAATATTTATGCCCCCCTTTGAAGAAGAGGGGGTATATTGTTTTGCTCATGCCGGTAGGTCGGTCCGTCCGTCCGTCCACCAGATGGTTTCCAGATGATAACTCAAGAACGCTTAGGCCTAGGATCATGAAACTTCATAGGTACATTGATCATGACTGGCAGATGACCCCTATTGATTTTCAGGTCACTAGTTCAAAGGTCAAGGTCACAGTGACTCGAAATAGTAAAATGGTTTCCGGATGATAACTCAAGAATGCTTAGGCCTAGGATCATGAAACTTCATAGGTACATTGATCATGACTGGCAGATGGCCCCTAATGATTTTCAGGTCACTAGGTCAAAGGTCAAGGTCACAGTGACTCGAAATAGTAAAATGGTTTCCGGATGATAACTCAAGAATGCTTAGGCCTAGGATCATGAAACTTCATAGGTACATTGATCATGACTGGCAGATGACCCCTATTGATTTCAGGTCACTAGGTCAAAGGTCAAGGTCACAGTGACAAAAACCATATTCACACAATGGCTGCCACTACAACTGACAGCCTATATGGGGGGCATGCATGTTTTACAAACAGCCCTTGTTATATTAATATTCAAATAAAAATAGAGCTGTTAAGTACAAGTATCAATTCAACTGATGTCTTTATGCTTAGCATGTTCTGTTTTATATGTGTTTTATAACTGATTATTCAAACATTTTAAACAAAGGAATGATACTTAATTGTCCCAAATTTTAAGTAATTTGATGACAAAAGTCCAAATCCAAGGTTACAGGTTATATGTGTATTCTCAAAATGGTGCGAAAAAGCTCAGTTCATAAGCATGTATAAAATTAACATAAATAGATGGCACCACATTATGTCCTATTCCACATCATCTGTTTGCCATTTTTAAGTTGGGCTTCTTCACCTTGTAATGCAAGACCAAACTTTTGATTTGGGACGAATTTTAAACGAATCACCAGTGTTTGTCCCAGCAGATTAGTGTTTTTTTCTAAAAACTCACTAAATTCAAGGTATGTCTATTAATTCTTTGCTTTTATCTGTCACTTTGTGTTTGGAGTTTGTGCCACTGGGTAAGGAATGAAGCACACAAAACTATACGCCTGTAGCCAATTGTATAAATCTTGATACCTCTTATCCAGTGGATAAATGTTGGTTATCTTTATTTTTATGTCCCCCACTATAGTAGTGGGGGACATATTGTTTTTGCCCTGTCTGTTGGTCTGTTTGCGCCAACTTTAACATTTTGCAATAACTTTTGCTATATTGAAGATAGCAACTTCATATTTGGCATGCATGTGTATCTCATGAAGCTGCACATTTTGAGTGGTGAAAGGTCAAGGTCATCCTTCACAAGGTCAAGGTCATCCTTCAAGGTCAAACGTCATATAGGGGGACATTGTGTTTCACAAACACATCTTGTTAGGATATCTTTTTATGCTCCCCCGAAAAATTTTGGGGGGAGCATATAGTCGTCGCTTCGTATGTCCGTGTGTCCGTCCATCTGTGCACAATTTTTGTCCGGGCTATTTCTCAGCAATTAATGACCGGAATTCAATGAAACTTTATGGGAAGCTTCACTACCAAGAGGAGATGTGCATATTATCAGCTGGTTCTGGTCGGATGATTTTTTACAGAGTTATGGCCCTTTGAAATTTTCCATTAACTGTACATATAGTGCAATTCTTGTCAGGGCTATTTCTCAGCAACTAATGACTAGAATTCAATGAAACTTTATGGGAAGCTTCACTACCAAGAGGAGATGTGCATATTATCAGCGGGTTCTGGTCGGATGATTTTTCACAGAGTTATTGCCCTTTGAAATTTTCTATAAAAAATTCTTGTCCTCCCAACTACTGTGCCCTCAAGACGTTTCCTTTTATCTGAATATATAGTGCAATATTGTGACAAAAAACCCTTTGGGGAGCATCACCTGTCTCCGACGGTTTCTTATTGGTTTAGTGATTGTATAAAAAAAGATATCAGAACAGACGCACGTTTTGGTTTAGTTTTGGGTCAGATTTAGCCAAGGGTTTTTACTTCGGTTATTGTTATCCAAATAAGGTTATCTTTTTGATTGGCTAAAGTTTTGCATATTTATACTGATGTTTATGAGACTTGAGCCATGTTGATTTGTTTTCATACTTTGTCTTATGGATTAAAATTAGTTTTCATGACTGCTGAATTTCATGTTTCAGTGTGTTTGATCAATATGTGTTTATTTCAAATTTCTTATCCCCCTTCTTCTATGTGCCATGTTTAAGTCATATAGCTTGCCTTGTTTATTGTCCCCTACCGGTTTCACCGTAGGGGACTTATGGTTTGCGCTCTGTGTGTCCGTCAGTCTGTGAGTCTGTGAGTCTGTCACTCTTTTCTGAATCCTGCGATAACTTTAAAAGTTCTTTATATTTTTTCATGAAACTTGAAACATGGATAGATGGCAATAAGGACATTATGCACGTCATTTCATTTTGTTCCTACGTAAAAAATTCTGGTTGCTATGGCAACAAATATTAAAAAAAAATATATATATATTTCTGAAAATGGTGGAGCCGGTAGGGGACATATATTGCTTGGCAATAGTCTTGTTTATATTTCTTTCAAACCTGTTTGAAATGGCTGTCTCAGTTTTAAGGGTATTTCACAAGTATAAATTTAAAACTGACACAGGACTATTACACATGAATATTGAACCTGTATTTTTAATAAAAGCTTAATGCTGAAATTAAAAAATCTTTTGAAATCAACTTTGCAATATTATAACACATTTCTTTTTTCAGTATAAAAAAGTACAAATATTTTTTTTAAAGATTTATGTCCACTTGAATGTTGGCATGAATGTATATTTTTTATAGATTTAATTCCACCTGAATGTTGACATCAATGTATTTTTTTATAGATTTAATTCCACTTGAATGTTGCCATCATTGTATTTTTTAATAGATTGAAGTACACTTTAATGTTGACATAAATGCATTTTTTTATAGATTTAAATCCACTTGAATGTTGACATCAAGGTAGTCATAACCATACACATAACAATGACATGTGACAGGACCTCGGTATCAGTAATTCGTTAAAATCAATGTTTAGATACATTTTACTATGGCACTTGTATATGGGTTTTTCTGGTAGCTGAACAAAGAAGTTGAAGCTAGTCATTGTCTCACGATCAGATGAATAGTTTTATTTTAGTTCAGTCTGGTGATGTCTGGTTATCTCCTCTTTTTCTATGGCTTTCAGAGTTATCTTTACTACTTAAAGTATCTTTGATTTATACATCAATGGAGGTACATCAGTTTTAATGCTTTTAACTCTTTCAGTGCTGGAACCGAATTGTGAAGGCCTTTGCAAACAGTTTGGATCTAGATGAGATGCCACAGAATGTGGCGTCTCATCAGGATCCAAACTGTTTGCTATTCTGATAGTATTCTTTGAAAAAAAAATCAAAGAAAATGCTAATGTTAGAAATTCAGCAGACGACATTTTAGCAGACGCCAGATTTCCCAGCATGCAAAGGGTTAAGGCAAATGTGTCACATCTCCAGATCACTGTTTCTATTACACATAGACCAGTGATCAATTCAATATCTCTTCCCTGCAATTATAATAGAATTATGCCCCATTTTTATGCCCCTGGTAGGGTGGCATATAGCATTTGAACTGTCTGTCAGTCTGTCTGTCCGTCCGTCCGTCTGTCCGAAAACTTGAACATTGCTGATAACTTTTGCAATATTGAAGATAGCAACTTGATATTTGGCATGCATGTGAATCTCATGGAGCTGCACATTTTGAGTGGTGAAAGGTGAAGGTTATCCTTCTAGGTCAAAGGTCAAAAAAAAAATCAAAGCGGCGCAGTAGGGGGCATTGTGTTTCTGACAAATACAGCTCTTGTTGTACTAAAAAATTTGTGTCTATGTTAATCTGCAACTTCTCTGTATCACTGTTTTTACTACAGGTATGACAAGTGCCGGTCACAAGAGTTGTGTATTGTGTTATTTCTTAAACTTTGACCCAGTATTTGTAAAAATATTACAAGATATGTACCTATCCAGAAAGGAAATTAATTTCTGCTTTGAATAAGACCAAGTTCATGGAAATCGCTGCACAATTGATAAAGTTATGGCTGTTGAAAGCGATGCATCCTGTTTTCGTGTGATCTTGATTTGAATACCTTGTTATAGATATATTTTATATTATTTTTTATGCTCCCCCAAAAAAATTTTGGGGGAGCATATAGTCGCCGCTTTGTCTGTCCGTGTGTTCGTCCGTGCACAATTTTTGTCCGGGCTATTTCTCAGCAACTAATGACCGGATTTCAATGAAACTTTATGGGAAGCTTCACTACCAAGAGGAGATGTGCATATTATCAGCGGGTTCTGGTCGGATGATTTTTCACAGAGTTATGGCCCTTTGAAATTTTCCATTAACTGTACATATAGTGCAATTCTTGTCCGGGCTATTCCTCAGCAACTAATGACTAGAATTCAATGAAACTTTATGGGAAGCTTCACTACTAAGAGGAGATGTGCATATTATCAGCGGGTTCTGGTCGGATGATTTTCACAGAGTTATGGCCCTTGGAATTTTCCATTGTAGATATAGTGCAATTCTTCTCCGAGCTATTTCTCAGCAACTTATTACGGGAATTCAATGAAACTTTATGGGAAGCTTCACTACCAAGAGGAGATGTGCATATTATCAGCCTGTTCTCGTCGGATGATTTTAATTTGATTATAAGCTCGGCGTTTTCAGAGAAAACCCGAGGTATTGTCATAGCCAACTCGTCGTCCGCAGACTGACGTCCGTGTTGTGCTAAAACCTTAACATTGGCTCTATAAAATCAAAGTGCTTCCACCTACAACTTTGAAACTTCATATGTAGATGCACCTTGATGAGTTCTACATGCCACACCCATTTTATGGTCACTAGGTCAAAGGTCAAGGTAACTGTGACCTCTAAAAAAAAAAAAAAAAATTCTGACAAGCTTTCATTTATTCAAAACTGCACCCGTAGCCGAGCGTGGCACCCGTTATGCAGTGCTCTTGTTTTTCATTCAAAATGATGTTTTTACTAATTAATATCAAAGCCACAAGCTAACCACCTGTGTGTAGAACTACTACACATATTCAACAACAAATATGTATTTGTGGTCATATTAATAGGTGACTGACGGTAAATGTACTCCATACTATGAAGTCAAGAAATTGTCGAGCGGGCTGTCTAAGAACAGCTCTTGTTAAATGATTCTAGTGTAATTGCGTATGGATAGATTTTTATTATTAGTTATAAGGTTGCAGCTGGTGTGTTTTCTTTTAAAATCAATTTTCAACACCATTTAATAGACACAAACATTTTGTTGACTTTTCAATTTTGATAAGAGCATTCACTAAATATCAATATTGCAGTCATTTTGGGACACAATTCTTTGATTTTATAAATTATACAAGAAGAAGATGGACACATGTAATTTTTGCTTTAACTTTACACACTTGCTAATGCCATCAATCCATAATATATAAATTCTACAAGAAAAAGATGGACACATGTAATTTTTGCTTTAACTTGACACACTTGCTAATGCCATCAATCCATAATATTATGACTGTTTGATTGTTACCAATTTAGTCAGATTCTTTACTATTTATGTACCGATTACACTGTCATTCACATTACTTCTTTACTGTTTAACTAATTAAACAGTAGTTCCAGTGCTTAACCATGGTTGGACTGGTTACAGAGTAAGACCATTACTTAACTCTTTACCACCTAGATACATATTTTGATGCATTTGTAGTCCCTTAGAAAATTAAATTTTATTAAAGGCCTTTCTTACAAGATCCAATTTGAAAGGTTTCAGTTCCAACTCTTAGATGCTGATGAGCAGCAAACAGCATAAAACCTGAACAGACTGCTTGTTACTCCCAGGCTGTTCTGGTTTTATGCTGTATGCATATAGCCATTTTTAGCTCATCTATTTTTTGAAAAAAAATTATGAGCTATTGTCATCACCTTGGCGTCGGCGTCCGGTTAAGTTTTGCGTTTAGGTCTACTTTTCTCATGAAGTATCAATTCTATTGCATTCAAACTTGGTACACTTACTAACTATCATAAGGGGACTGGGAATGCAAAGTTAGATAACTCTGGCTTGCATTTTGACAGTATTATGTGCCCTTTTTATACGCCCGTATAAAATACGGGACGTATTATGTGAAACCCCTTGGCGGGCGGGCGGGCGGGGGGCGGGCGGCGGGCGGAAGGCATCACTTTGTCTGGACTCTAATTCAAATTGTATTCATCCGATCTTCACTAAACTTGGTTAGCAGTTGCATCTAGTTGATATCTAGGCCAAGTTTGAATATGGGTCATGCCGGGTCAAAAACTAGGTCATAGGGTCAATAAGTGCATTTTCAAAGGGGCCACTTTGTCCGGACTCTATTTCAAATTGTATTCATCCGATCTTCACCAAACTTGGTCAGCAGTTGCATCTAGTTGATATATAGGCCAAGTTCGAATATGGGTCATGCCGGGTCAAAAACTAGGTCATAGGGTCAATTAGTGCATTTTCAACGGCGCCACTTTGTCCGGACTCTAATTCAAATTGTATTCATCCGATCTTCACCAAACTTGGTCAGTAGTTGCATCTAGTTGATATCTAGGTCAAGTCCGAATATGGGTCATGCTGGGTCAAAAACTAGGTCAAAGGGTCAATTAGTGCATTTTACTTTGTCCGGACTCTAATTCAAATTGTATAAATCTTATCTTCACCAAACTTGGTCAGTAGTTGCATCTAGTTGATATCTAGGCCAAGTTCGAATATGGGTCATGCCAGGTAAAAAACTAGGTCATAGGGTCAATTAGTCCATTTTCAAAAGCGCCACTTTGTCCGGACTCTTATTCAAATTGTATTCATCCGATCTTTACCAAACTTGGTCAGTAGTTGCATCTAGTTGATATCTAGGTCAAGTTCGAATATGGGTCATGTCGGGTCAAGAACTAGGTCATAGGGTCAATTAGTGCATTTTCAACGGCGCCACTTTGTCCGGACTCTAATTCAAATTGTATTCATCCGAAACTTTTAAACAACTTTTTATCCTGCGTCAAAGTGGTATGGGGGTATAAGTCACATTCAGTGACAAAGCTCTAGTTCAAGTTGAATTCACCAAACTTGGTCAGAGGTAGTATATAGATTATATATCAGTCAGGTCTGATTGGAGACATGCAACCGATTAACACATGCAATATTTTTATGCAATATTTTTATCCAGTTTTATTTTGCGATATTTTCATCGGGTTTATTTTTTTCGGGATTTTTGAAATTTTTTTTTGCTTATTTCCAAAACAAATACATCAATCATCAGTGTATCATCTCCAATGGCACACGAATCGGGCGTATATTGCTCCGTCATGCGGCGCTCTTGTTATACTTAGAAAATTGAAAATTTTGGTTAAGTTTTGTGTTTTAGGTCCATTTTATTCCTTAAGTATCAAAGCTATTGCTTTCATACTTGCAACACTTACTAACTATCATAAGGGGACTGTGCAGGCAAAGTTATGTAACTCTGACTGGCATTTTGACAGAATTATGTGCCCTTTTTATACTTAGAAAATTGAAAATTTGGTTAAGTTTTGTGTTTAGGTACATTTTTTTCCTAAAGTATCAAAGCTATCGCTTTCATACTTGCAACACTTACTAACTATCGTAAGGGGACTGTGCAGGCAAAGTTTTTTTTATTTTTATTATTTTATTTTTGAAATACTGTCCAACCATCCCACCCAAGACAGGGTTCGCACAGACCTTGAAAAGTGCTTGAAAATCAAGGTTTATCTTGAAAAGTGCTTAAAAACGATCTGGAGTGCTTAAAAGTGCTTATTTTCAACCATAGCCTTGAAAAGTGCTTAGAAAGTGCTTGAATTTGGCTGGAAAAGTGCTTGAAAAACGGATAAAAATATTTAATTTCCGTGAGTCGTAAGGCATAGTTTTTTTCACAATTTATGACGGTTCCGATCTGTTCATACGGGCAGGTACTGGATAGATATGGGTTGGTACGGGTTTTAGAACGTAAGGGAGGCAACTACTACTAATCTTCCGCCAATTGGTCTACTTCGGTTTTTGTTGTACGCATTATGCCATTACTGTGCTGACAAGTTGAAATATGCCAGCCAATAAGTGCATTTTTCAGAAAGGGTGGCTTTTGAAGTACCCTTGGGTTGTTGACAATGCCAATTCTAAAGTCAAAGCATCTTGTAAAGAACGCAGAACAGGTATAGAGATCGACAGTATGGGGGAATCGGCGTTGAAAAGCCACCTAAAATGCAGTTTGTGAAGCAAATTCATTCGGTTAACCCAATTCATTCAGACGTACTGCAAAAGACAAAAGACAAAAAAGTTGCACTTGACTGATTGTCAAATAAATAAGATGATACTGTGAAGAAACTGCAATCTGTTTACATGAGTGCAGACTCTCAGTCTGAACATACACAGTACACTATTGCATCTATAACAGATTTTACATGTACATTTGTACCTGCTGTAGAAAATTAATTAATAAGTATAATTTTTACAAGCCTCAATTAAGACATGGCATTTTATATTGCCGTTGCGAGATTCTGTACATTTGTAGTTTTCTATTTTTACTTCAGAATTAATTTGTATCAAATGCATAATTGTCTTTAACATTTTGTAGCAGCTATATTTTATATCACTGGAATATCTGTTATGAACATTTAGAATACATAATGATATTCAATACAAATAACAGTTTTTGGTATGTGTAATGCCTTGGTCAATAACTATAATGAAATATCTTACTTTTGATTAAACAGTTGTTACTGTAGCAGGGTAGTGCAGACTGTTGAAATTCACATAGAATATTAGGCAAGAAGAGACCAATTTAGCGAAAATATTGTCAGTATTGGCCACAGAATAATATACAGTTTTCAGTAGGTCGGACTAAAAAAGTGCTTAAATTTGGATTTTTTCCCTTGAAAAATTCTTGAAAATTGCTTGAATTTCATTGGAGAAAATCTGTATGAACCCTGCAAGAATCCCTCCCCCCCCCCAATTTTTTTTGCATTTTTGGAGATAATGTAATAAATGACCACACCCCCACACTATACACCCCTCTCCACTCCACCCCTCCCTCCTTTGTGATTGAAATTGAGATAGGTCCCTACACCTTTAAAAAGAAAAATAGATGAGTGGTCTGCACCTGCAAGGCGGTGCTCTTGTTTGCTTTGCCTCTGAGTGGGAAAGGGTTAACCTTTTCACACTCAGAAGCACAGTAACAATAGCTGTATGAAACAAGCATAAAACCAGAACAGTGAACAAGTTACTCAGAATCTGTTCAGGTTTTATGCTAGTCAGCATCTTAATGAACGCTTTAAAACTTTAAGAATCGTTTTTAATTTTATAAGATTTCCCAACTGAACTGAGACTGAAAATGCATCAAAATGCATGTCTCTAGTGGGAAAGGTTTAAGCACTGTTACACATTAAGTTCAATTCTTAATGACTGTTAGACTGGTTACGGGGTATTTCCATGCGGAAACATTGTTAGACTGCTTACACAGTAATTTTAATGCTTAACCGCTGTTAGACTGGTTTCTGTTATTATCACTGTTAGTTTGGTTTCTGATATTATTGCTGTAAGACTGGTTTCTGATATTATCACTGTTAGACTGGTTTCTGATATTATCACTGTTAGACTGGTTTGTTACCCTTTGAAGGTGGTGGCTGGGTGAACACAGGCACAGGTCGCAGCATGGTTGCCAGTCAGTTTGCCCCGCCCTTGTCACAGCAGTCCAACACCCAGGGGCCCGGGGAGCTTTACTTGCTGCATGAGAAGGTATGTTTGTGTACATGGATTTGAGTTGAGTGGTGTAGGTTTGAATACATTGCTTTAAGTTAAGTGCTGTATGTTTGCTTACATGGGATTGCTGTAGTTGAGAGTAAGATACATTTGAGTTAAGCTCTGTAGGTTAAATGCAAAGGTATTACTTGAGTGCTCTTTGTTTAAGTAGCATGCATATGAGTGCTGTGTGTTACAATGAGGTGTTACTTAGTGATGTAGGTTTAAGTACCAAACTTATGCATTGAGTGCTGTTGGTCTAAGTACCATAATTATGTATGAGTTAAGGGCTATAGTTTAGAGTTCGCTTCTGTAGGTTTTGTTCCAAAGGTATGAGTTGAGTAATTTACGTTTGAGTACCTTATGTAAGAGAGCTGTAGGTTTGAGAACCATACCTTTGACTTTAGTGCTTAATATTTGAATATAGTTTATTTGAGTTAACTGTCATAGGTTGAAGTTTAGTAATGTAGTGTTTGAGTTCCATAAATTTGAGTTTCATGTCATAGGTTTAAGTCTGTAGGTTTGAGTAGCATTTATTTGAGTTAAGTGATTAAGATTTGACTTCCTTGTGCTTGAGTTTAGGGCTGTAGGTCTGAGCATACATTTTGTATGCTGTAGTTTTGTGAATCATTGGTTTGAGTTGAATGCATTGGGTGTGAATACCATTCCTTTCAGTTGAGTGCTGTGGGTTTAAGTTCCTTTGAGTAAAGTCAGGATTGAGTATCAGCTATTTTAGTTAAGTGCTCTTGGTTTGGGTACAAATGGTTTCAGTTGAGTGCTGTAAGCCTGCGTAAGATAGGTTTGAATTCATTTCTTAAAGTTTGCATTCAATGGTTTTCAGATAAATGCTGCAAGTTTTACCATCTCATTCTATTTATTTCTGTTTAATTCTCCACATGTTGCCTGTTCAGGATCTGAAAATACGAGAGCTATCAGAGGAGGTAAACCGACTCCGTGCTGTGGAACTGGAGTCGATGAAGAAGGACCAAACAATGGATCAGATGCAGCAGCAGCTTCAGGTGGGTGGGGAAATGGCTTAAATCAGGTGGGTGGGGCAATGGTTTACATCTGGTGGGTGGGGAATGGTTTACATCAGGTGGGTGGAGAATGGGTTTACATCAGGTGGATGGAAAATGGTTCACATCAGGTGAGTGGGGAAATGGTTTGCATCATGTGGATGGGAAATGATTTACATCAGGTGGGTGGGGAATGGTTCACATCAGGTGGATGGGAAATGGTTAACATCAGGTGGGTGGGAAATGGTTTACATCAGGTGTGTGGGAAATGTTTGACATCAGGTGGGTGGGCCTTGGTTCACATCGGGTGGATGGGAAATGGTTTACATCAGGTGGTGGGAAATGGTTTACATCATGTGGGGGGAAATGGTTTACATCAGGTGTAGGGGGAATGGTTTTCATTATGTGGGTGGAGAATGGTTCACATCGGGTGGATGGGAAATGGTTTGCATCAGGTGGGTGGGAAATGGTTTACATCAGGTGGGTGGGGATTGGTTAACATCAGGTGGTTGGGAAATGGTTCACATCAGGTGGGTGGGGGAATGGTTTACATCAGGTGGATGGGAAATGATTTACATAAGATGGGTGGGGAATGGTTCACATCAGGTGGATGGGAAATGGTTTACATCAGGTGGGTGGGAAATGGTTTACATCAGCTGTGTGGGAAATGGTTTACATCAGGTGGGTGGGGAATGGTTAACATTGGGTAAATGGGAAATGGTTTACATAAGGTGGGTGGGAAATGGTTTACATCATGTGTGTGGGAGAAGGTTCACATCAGTAGGTTGGGGAATGGGTTTACATTAGGTGAGTGGGAAAGGGTTTACCTCAGGTGGGTGGGAAATGGTTTTCATCAGGTGGGTGGGAAATGGGTTTACATTAGGTGGGTGGGCAATGGTTTTACATTAGGTGAGTGGTCAATGGTTCACATCAGGTGGTTGGGGAATGGATTTACATTAGGTGAGTGAGAAACGGTTTACATCAGGTGGGTGGGAAATGGTTTACATCAGGTGGGTGGGAAATAGGTTTACATTAGGTGGATGGGAAATGGTTTACATACGGTGGGTGGGAAATGGTTTACATCGGGTGGGTGGGCAATGGTTTTACATTAGATGAGTGGGAAATGGTTCACATCAGGTGGTTGGGGAATGGGTTTACATTAGGTTAGTGAGAAACGGTTTACATCAGGTGGGTGGGAAATGGGTTACATCAGGTGGGTGGGAAATAGGTTACATTAGGTGAGTGAAAAATGGTTTACAAACTTTTTACATCAAGTTTGTGGGGAATGGTCTAACATCAAATGGTAGTATGCCAAGATGGTGAGGCATTGTCTTAAATCAGTTGGATGACAAATGGTCTTGTATCATATTGGAAGAAATAATGGTCTTATTTCAACTGGGTTATGGTCGTGCATAAGATGTTATAAGATTTCTTACATTATATTGTGTTGTTAGTACGTATCTACATCAAAAAATCTGAGACCAATAATTATTTAAATATAGGGCTCATTTTAAACATACTTTTAACAACTACATTATATATTCTAGAACATGCACTCACAACAGCATGCTCCCATGGTGATTGGTGCAGATCCTGATGTGACGAGTCGACTGCTGCACCTGGAGAATGAAGTGACTGCCAAGAAACAAGAAATCAACCAGTTGCGAGAGCAGGTAATTATTGCTGATGCTTTGACTTGTTAACTTATTCCACTTATTAAGCATTGTGTATTGGAAACAATTCCAATCCTATTTCATACCTTTTTCGCACATGGCTTTATCCAATGTACAATATATTTGGAAAACTTGTCTCGACTTTTTTTTACAATATATCTAATTTTCCACAATATTTGCTTGTTTGTTTTTTCACTTTTCTTGTTATTTTTGTGTCACTAGCATTTCCTGATGACGGTTAGAATCTTAACAATTGGCCTGTGTGCTAATTTTTCATGTGTTCTTCAATCTGTCTATTGGTACAAGTTCAATAACACACAATGACATGTTTTGTAAAACGTCAATGAATCTTGATACTATCAACACACAAACATCACCCTTAATCCTTTCAGTGCGGGAACCGTATTTTGAAGGCCTTTGCAAAAAGTTTGGATCCAGATGAGACGCCACAGAACATGGCGTCTCATCAGGATCCAAACTGTTTGCTATTCTGATAGTATTCTTTGAAAAAAATCGAAGAAACTGCTAATTTTATAAATTCAGCAGACGACATTTTAGCAGAAGACAAATTTCCCAGCATGCAAAGGGTTAACCTCATGTTGACCTTGACATTGACCTACCTTGTGATTTATTCAGAAGGTCTAAATTGGTGGTTAACCCAAAATGATGCATTTGGTGCAACGTGTACTATGCTTTCTATGGAGCCCTTCCATAAGTGCATGGATGGATGGAGTCTTTGAACAGTGGCAGCACATCCACATTATATGACCTTGTTTTGACATTTCCTTTGTTTGAACTTCAACTAATTCAGAATGGATGTTATCTTTAAACACTCTTAACATGACCACATCACCGGACCTCATTTTGACTTTGACATAAATTTTGAGTCTTTAATTGCTTGATTAGAACAAGTACTTGGCATCATTATGAGAGACTGAATTAATGATATCTTGCCAGCAAAGAAGGGGTCACTTCGTTTGACCACTTTGTAACAAATAAAAGGTTATAAGCGTAATTTGTTTCAAAAGTCAGTGTTATTACAAGTAAAAATTGAATTTTCAAGCAACTTTTATCATAGATAATATTCAAAGATCAAAATTTATGACAAGATGCTGCATTTAATAAACACAGGTGCACCCAAAGGAAACCTTATCAGTATTGATTTTTATGCTCCCTATTGAAGAAGAAGGGGTATATTGTTTTGCACATGTCGGTCCGTTGGTCGCTCCGGCCACCAAATGGTTTCCGGATTATAACTCAAGAACGCTTAGGCCTAGGATCATGAAACTTCATAGGTACATTGATCATGACTGGCAGATGAACCCTATTGATTTTCAGGTCACTAGGTCAAAGGTCAAGGTCACAGTGACTAAACAGTAAAATAGTTTCCGAATGATAACTCAACAATGCTTAGACCTACAATCATGAAAATTCATAGGTACATTTATCATGACTTGCAGATGGCCCCTATTGATTTTCAGGTCACTAGGTCAAAGGTCAAGGTCACAGTGACTTGAAACAGTTACATGGTTTCCGGTTGATAACTCAAGAACCATTAGGCCTAGGATTATGAAACTTCAGAGGTACATTGATCATGACTGGCATATGACCCTATTGATTTTCAGATCACTCGGTTAAAGGTCAAGGTCACAATGACTCGAAACAGTAAAATGGTTTCCGGATGTTAACTCAAGAACGCTTAGGCCTAGGATCATGAAACATCATAGGTACATTGATCATGACTGGCAGATGACCCCTATTGATTTTCAGTTCACTATATAAGGTCAAAGGTCAAGGTCACAGTAACTGGAAATGTTAACATTTCCGGATGATAACTCAAGAATGCTTAGGCCTAGAATCATGAAACTTCATAGGTACATTGATCTTGACTGGCAGATTACCCCTATTGATTTTCAGGTCACTAGGTCGAAGGTGAAGGTCACAGTGACCTGAAGCATTAAAATGGTTTCTAACGTATTCACACAATGGCTTCCACTACAAAGCCCATTTGGGGGGCATGGGTGGTTTACAAACAGCCCTTGTTTAATTAAAAGTTTGTGCAAAGCGTCTGACTTTCAACCTTATGAAATTTAACAGTAAGAACTACCTTGTAAAAGGTAAAATAACTACTTTGTAATAAATAATCAAAACAAGATATGTGCAATGCTCTGTGAATAAGGGGTTTAATGCATGTTGGTAATTTCGTGTCGTCCCAGATTAGTCTTAGCATCCTTTATCAGGGATGACACTTTCCGCAAAAACTTGATTTTTGCCAAAAGATACTTTCTTAAATTGAAAAATATCATAAAAGCGAAAAGTGTTGTCCGTGATTAGCCTGTGCAGACTGCACAGGCTAATCTGGGACGACACTTTACGCACATGCATTAAACCCCCTTTTTCACAGAGCACAGCACATATCTTTTGTTTGTCCGTACAAGTGTAAATTAATGTGTTTCAAATTTATTTGCCACAAAGGATTTTGAAGATAATTCTCGTGAGGTATTCACTTTGTTCTGGATGAGTTAGCAGTGTGCTATATAGATAATTAATTGACTTCACATATTTAAGTGTTCATTTAAATGAGCATGTATTTAACTGTAGTTGTGATTACTTGGAGATATGATAATATAGTATTGTATTAACATAAAACAAGTAGATGGCGCGTAGTTATAATTTTTATGTTAATTATTTATGTTCTTGTATAATAATTTACTTAATATAATTGGTCAGGTGTCATATTTATGAAAAAAACTTGCTAGATAAATGGTTTCATTTTGCCAGTTAATGAGAACAAGCTGCGGAGAATAGTATACTATAAAACAGTATAAATCAGCCAAGATCAGTGGGTGCAGTCAACTCACAATAGTATACTATAAAACAATATTATTCAGCCAAGATCAGTGGGTGCAGTCAACTCACAATAGCATCAGTGACAGTTCTACTTACTTTGTATTTTTGTATGAAATACTTTAAAGTACCTTCTTCATGAAAAATATCATGAAAACTGTAAACTAAGGTCCCAGATATTAAGCTTGTGCAGTTCATACAGTTTGATAACGTGTAAGATCCATGCTTGACGCCAGCTTTTCCCACGAAATTTTATAATTATATTGGCTGTGCTCTGTGAAAACATGGGTTAATGCATGTGAGATATGTGTCTTCCCCGATTAGCCAGTGCCGCCCGCACAGGCTAATCAGGGACGAAACTTTCCGCCTAAACTTGAGTTTTGAAGTTAAGAAGAGACTTAAGGTAAACGAAAAATATCATACAAGCGGAAAATGTTGTCCCTGATTAGACTGGACAGACTGCACAGGAATGTTGTCCCTGATTAGACTGGACAGACTGCACAGGAATGTTGTCCCTGATTAGACTGGACAGACTGCACAGGAATGTTGTCCCTGATTAGACTGGACAGACTGCACAGGATCATCTTGGACAACACTCTACGCACATGCATTAAACCCCTTTTCACAGAGCAGGGTCCATATATTCATATTGAATGCAAAAAATAGAGAACACTATTAACACTGTGTTTGTGTGAAAGCATTGTTGGCTATAGGAGAGATAAATGGTAAAGCAATTTGAGTACTTTTGTAGAAAAATGTTTGATGTAAAGTAAATTGACATTTAAACAAAACATAGTTTTACAAATATGTTTTGCTTAAAGGTGCTTTATATTCATTGATAGAGTTATTTTCACTCTTAACATGTGATTGGTTGATAATTCAATTCAATTTTTAAAACTGGCATTTTAAACATTACAAAAACATTAACTAATGCATGTTTTAGCATTTTTGTTGGAGTATGTGTTCCTGAAGTATTAACTGCATGTTATAGTGGATGCTCTAATATTGTAAGTTTTGTGCTTATTTAAAACCAAATGCATGAAGATTTTTTAACAGCAACCCTTTTATTACAATACAATAAAAATACCCCCCATTAGTTGGAAAAACATCTAAAAATGCAATTGCAGAGTATAAATTCACTGATTCAAGTAAGCCATGAAATTTCTTACCTACAAAAATTACCCTAAATATATTTCATATTAGTTGGGAAAACAATATAGAAATGCAATTGCAAAGTTTAAATTCAATTATTCAAGTAATGAAATTTCCTACATAGGCATTATTTCAATTTTATGGCTATTATTTAAGTGTTTTTTCATGACGCAGCTTGGTCTAAAAATGTGCTTGAAATGTGCTGTCTTTTATAGATGATGTGAATTAGACTGGAATTTTTCTAGAGAAGACAATAACATGACTGCATTCCTTTTCAGCTATCACAATTACAGGCTCAGACGGTTATAGACCTTGAAAATCCCGGAAATATACGAGCAGAGCTCGCTGAAAAAATTAAAGAGCTAAATAACCTTCGGAATGAGCTTGAACGGGTGAAAAAAGACAAAAATATTACATCAGGATTAGTTACGCAAATGCAGCGAGATATGGGCAATAAAGTATGATTGTCAAAAAATAACCAGCTTGTAAAATCTGCACCAAACTCATATTTACCTCCCTTGGTTATGGGATGACCTTTTGTTAGCTTTCCTGTTTTCTGTTGTTTAACCAAGAGCTTTGAACGTAATTCTAACATCTAATATCTAACCTGACATTTTTTTGTGTTACCTGCTTTGTAGCCATATTGTGAACTGTTTAATTTAGATATTTTCTTTCATACTGCCATACTCTGTCATGCCATAGTAGGCTATTACTGTTTGAATGTTGTTTTGTCTTTGATGGAATAATGCTCTAAAGCAATTAATTATCAATACATAATAAAAATACAAGTCGATGACGTGAGAGTGAATTAATTGTTATGGAGATGGGGAAACTCTTAGGTTAGTTACCTTCCTTGAATGCTCACTAAAAAAAGGACTCAGATCCCTAAAGTTGTTGTACTTTGTTTTTTTATGCCTTATTTTATGAGGGGTGCAGATGCAATGGCCTTGCTTTCATCATGGTTAGAAATAATAATTCCCTGTTTTCTAGATTTGTTGATAAAATAAAATAAACATTTCTTTTTACTAACACCTTAATAGTAATATGCTTCCTTAATCTGTATTTGCTCATTTCATAAATCATAAAATAATGAATTCAATTTTATATTTTCAGTCCAAAAGGCCAAAATTCATTTGATAATTTTATAAGCAGTAAAAATAATCCTAGCCATGTATATAACATTAGTTTGGCATCTTTTTGTAATAGCCAAAGTCAAAATTTATTTTAGCAGTAAAGACAAATTCAGTAGCTTTTTAATATCAATATTTACATTAACAGAATTGTTTTTATTTTTCTTTCGGCAGCTTAAGTCGCAAGCTTACTTTATCAGTTGGGACGAACAAAGATCAAAAGTTGGCAAGGTGACACAACTGCAATTATGTATTCTAAACCATGTGATTTTTGTGGCTTTTGTTAGTTTGCTGTGACTTTTCCGCATATGGCTGGTTTGGGCAAATCTCTGTTTATTACATGCATCATTTATTTGTATCATGTTTTAATTTTTACAGTATTCACGTAAAATGAAAAAGTATGATTTTATAGAAAAACTACTAACTGATGCAATTAAGCTCTGGTCAAAATATAAATGTATGTTTTTAATTATCTCCCTTTAACAAAAAAGGTTTAATTTTTTGGTATTACGACAAAAGCTAACAATATATCCTTTGTATTTCTTTGAGTACAAATACTAAGACAATTGTATAACCATTACACATGGCATGTATTTTACTTCATGGAGGTGTTAGTGCAAGAAGTACATGTCGGTATATTTCTTTTTTTTCTACCGGAACCAGCAACCGCAAACCATGGGCAGAGTCTTATGTTATGTAGCCAAAAATGGTTTTTTAAGCATATCACAGGGAGACATTCAACTGGAAAATAATGCATGTCTTTTAGGTTGTCACCGCGTTTTTTTGTGTGGCCAATCAGGAAAAGTACCAGTACAAGCCCAATTGGGAAAAAATTTGAGCCCAAAACCCTGAATTTGGGAAAAGTTGCTTTGTGAAGTCTTCACAAACTGACAATGGGAAATTGGTGTATTTTAGTTTTTGCTAACAAATACTTTAACATTGATAACTAAGTGTTGTCAAGTTGACAATATTAAATTTACTTTGGTTCAAGCCATAGAGCTGCATAGGGAAAATAACTTAATGTTGCATTTTTTAATTATTTTTTTTTAAGCAAGTGGGATTTTTTTATGGCAATTGGGAAATGTGTATTTTTTTCCAATTGAGAAAATGCTGTTTTCCGGTACTTTATAAACAAGGAAAAACATCGCTGGCATGTCTTTGAGGTCATCATGTTGAAAGGGACTTAACAACTCTATAACTCTGACATCCAATGTTACCAGGATTACTGGTACGCCTGTTTTCCTAAGTCTAGAGATAGCTCTTGTTTTCATTTATTATTTGAGCCGCCAGCTCTGAGAAAAGGAAGTTTAATGCATGTTCGTAAGGTGACTTCTCAGATTAGCCTGTGCAATCTGCAGGCTAATTAGAGACGACACTTTTCACTTAAATTAAATTTTTCGTTAAATGGAAGACTGTTTTTGACAAACCAGTTTAGGCAGAAAGTGTCATCCCCGATTAGCCTGTGTAGACTGATTTGGGACGACACTTTAAGCACATGCATTAAACCCCCTTTTGACAGAGCAGGACTCATTTATTTCCTGCAGTTCTTTTACCTGGCACATACATTATAAGCAAGCAGTATTATTTCTTGATTTCTTTGACATTTTTTTGATGAACATGTTCACAATATGGCATCATTTTTATATTTTGTGCATCTTGTTTTGTAAATGCACCTAACCCAACAAACTCATTATAACATTTTTGGAGACAATAAATGTGTTTAAAACCTTAAAATATTATATGATAAGTTGATATTTTGGAATTACTCTTTTAATTAAATCACCTTATCAAAGTAACATCTTTGAATTGCTTATATAAAAATCGACACGTAAATTTACTTCAGCAAAGTTGTAAATGTTTACATTATTTACACAATTGTAATTTAAATGTATTTGATTTTTTATGGTATTTATTTGTCTGTGTTATAATGATTTTGAAGAAAATTAGCACTTTAATCATACTGTCAGTCAGTGCAATTGTGTCTAGATCTACATGTATATTGGTTATTGTATTTGGATCCCACTCTGTAAAAAAGTGGTGAAATGCATGTGCGTAAAGTGCCGTCCCAGATTAGCCTGTGCGTAAAGTGTTGTCCTTGATTAGCCTGTGCAGTTTCTTTAAAGAAGATCGCTTCATTGCAAAAATCCATTGTGATGCAGAATGTGTCGTCTCTGATTAGCCTGTGCAGACTGCACAGGCTTATGTGGGACAGCACTTTATGCACATGCATTAAACCCCCCTTTCCTTAGAGTGTGGCCTTACACTTTGTTCTGTTGCATAGTTTGCATGATTGCATGTATACTGACTGAATTGTTTCTGTATTTTCTTTTGTGTGAATGAATTAACCAGTAATCCTGTAATGAAAAGAATTCATTACTCCACCATTCCATTATTCCTAATTTATTTGTTTTGCCAAAAATTATGCAATTTATTGGAAGGTAGATATCATAGTTATGGCATTTTTGGGGCACAGTACACATATGAGTTTCTTCAAAAACAGTATTGCCATTTATATATGGGTATGTTAATATCATAATGTGGAAATTGGTAATGACCTCCAGCATATCTAGAAGTTGAAACTGAGTAACATTAAATCGTATAAACCCTTACCAAAAAAAAATTATATGTCGCATATAAGTGGTTTTACAAGTTTTGCATATAAGTCGCTTACAAGCCACATGTTGGGATTTTACATACAAATGAGATGTAAGCGAAGTATAAGCCGCATATAAAAATTGGATACATATAAGCGGGGTATAACGGAGTTATATGCGATTTATATGCGGTTTATAAGTGGACTATAAAGTTATTGAGTATTTTGCATATAAGCCGCTTATATGTGCCATATAAGCATTTATATGCGAGCTATAAATTTTAAGAAATTGAGCAGTTTGCATATAAGCCGCTTATACTGATGCACGGACCCACGGACGGACTACGGAAACCATATCATCACATAAGTTCTTCCGGTCTTTGGCCAGTAGAGCTAAAAAAACGGCCTATGCTGGAAAACGTTTTACCCGTCACAACAACAGAAATTTTCACTGCTTTATGGGTTTAAGGATTCATCACACATGCAAGTGGGTGGGGAACCTGTCAAAAATTGTTTTGTCATAAACTCCATTTATTCAAGTTCTCAATCTTTGAATGTTACATAACCAAATAGATAAGCCTTCAACGAGTGTATTGCAACCAATGAAAGTTTAAAATATATTGAGAAAAGAAGTAATAACTTACAAAAGCATGTGTCACTTAACGGGCGATCAAACATCACTTAAGATTTCTTACATGTAAACAACGAATTCGTCACGCGCGTATAAAGACCTTCTAGACAACAAAAAAACTCAAAATCAAGACAAAATTTTGTAGTCAGACAGACGTCATTTAACTATATATCATTATTTTATCTAATGAAATAGATAAATCTTTCCAATTATTATATTGAGTTTATGACATTGTTTTCGAGAAACCACTGACCATTACCCATGCACCCACTTTTGTCTATGCCATAATTTAATACCTTAATCATCAAAATTAATGTGTTATTTTGTTAAATTACAATAAAATACTCACCATTAATACCGTGTGCCTCCGTAGCTCAGTGGATAAGGCGCTTGCGTTAAAATCCAGAGGTCCCGGGTTCGATCCCGGGTCGGGGCACATACATGCCAGTCATGTTTCAGCGGAATGCTGACTGACAAATAAAGGCTTAGCTCGGCATTAAGACGTGTTTGTTTTTTTTTTTTTTTAATAGTATCTGATTAGAAAGATTTATATATTAACCTCTTTATTGGGCATCATTGCTAGAAATTATTCAAAAGACACACACCAGTGTTGTTGTATTGTGTTGCTCAGATTGGTCAATCTGGGTCATGTGACAAAAATGTCATCTCATGATTGGTCAGTTTGAGGCTTGGATTAGATGTATAAGCGGTGTATAAGCCGTATATAAGCTAAAGAAAACAGTGGATAGTTTTGGCATTGTTTTAAGGGAGGTATATGCAGTTTATAAACCGCATTATAAGCTGCTTATATGCGAAACAATTCTAGACTTACAACTCGCTTATACCTTAGACTTATATCTCGCTTATACAAGATATTTGAATGCTTATATGCGACTTATAAGCGGTTTATAAACCATATATAACTCCCTTATACTTTGCATATAAGCCACATATAAGTGGGAGTAAGTCATTTTGGTAAGGGAATGCATGTTTTCAGTAGATTTAATCCGGAATGGGCTAGATTTTGAAAAACAAATCCTCTTTAGTTTGTGTGTTTGTTTGTCAGGGTGTAACAAACAAAGCTTGCATATTTCACCCTTTCCCACTTAGAAGCAAAGTGGCAATTGCTATATGCAAACAGCATAAAACCAGAACAGCCTTCAAGTAACTCGCCATCTGTTCAGGTTTTATGCTGTTTGCTATCGTCAGTATCTAAGGGTTGGAAATGAAGCCTTAAAAACTTGAATCTAGTAAGAAAGTTCTTTAATTAGATATAACTTTTTAAGGGACTACAAATGCCTAAAAATACATATTTAAGTGGTAAAGGGTTAAATACGTATCTAAATGGTAAAGAGTTAAGTATGCCCTGTTTTCTCTGAGCAATGTTCATTTATCTTACTTTCACGAAATAATCATAGAAGTCAATGGTCCTTTTTAACTATACTCCATGTTACTTGCTTTCTTAAAACATACACAGACAGTCACTATGTTCAATGAATAAAACATAAGATAAAAAAAGATTCTTTATTTTGTTTTAAAAATGAATGTTTTTATTACAAATAGTTAAATCAAAAACAACTATTAATATTAAAGCTTACATGAAAACAGATTATAATCTTTTAAATTTTATATCAATCTAAACAATTATCGTTTGGAAATTAGAATTTTGCATTAACATTTTAACTATTCCAGGACTCTTCAATATCAAAATTGACCCGGGAAATTGAGGCGCTAAAAAAAGAACTACGGGAGAAGGATTCCAAACTGTCCACAATGACCACCACAGTTAATAAGCTTAAGGACCCAAAAAACGAGGAAAGAGACGCCCGGGAGCGTGAATTGATCAGTCTCAGACAGGTATGTCTTGATATGTTAGGTTAGTTTATGCCCATCTATTTTAGCTCGATTGCTTCAAAAGCCTCAGGTTAACTGAAGTGAAACACTCCGTTTCCTTGGCCTAGAATCAGTACTTGGTGTCTTTGGGGAGATCTACACATAGGGGATTGAACCCGTGACCTCCGGGTCACAAGGCGGACACCATATCCATTACACCATGGCAACCGTATCGCTTGATATGTTGCCTTGCTTTCAAACGGTATAACAGATTTTTTGTATTGTGTTTTACGCTATTAAATGGCTCCATCTTCACTACACTCCACTGTTATAACACGTTATAATATGTTTTTATTGCTTTTGAGATCCTATACTGCAAAGCAATGTACAAATGGGGACAAACTTGATTATTTTGAGTTATTATAGGTTTTTGTACTGCTAAAAAAATAGTATACACAGCCAATTGTTTAATGAATTTTTGTTGACAATTTGTAAAGGATTTGTTTGATCCACTAGTAAATTATTATTTACGATCTTCACAAATATACAAACAATTAATTGCGCACATTTTTGACCAATAGAAATTCAAGACGACAGAGAGCAAGGTTGCCGAGCAGCAGACGCTTATCGACAGTCTCCGAGAGGAATTGGAGAAGACAAAGACAACGCTGTTCGCGGAGAAAGACGTACAGCGGAAACTCCAGGGTTTGATTGACGAGGCCAAGAGTCAGGCCCAGGATTTAGAGCGCGCTGAGCGACTCGTGCGTGTTGATTTGGAACAGCTCTCCAAAAAGGTATTTGTTAAATATATGTGGGCAGTATTTTTTTGGCCAAAAATTACAGCTTCTAAAAGACTGTTTCCCAAGGGCAAAAATTAATTTTAAAAAATCTGACCAAATTTGAAAAAAAATATGCCAAACTTCTATAGTTAAAATGATAGCAATTATTGCAATTATTGCAGTTTAACCTGCATGTTAATGGATATTAACTAAACAATATTGCAATTGTGAGAAGATATTAAAGAAGCACTTTACAATATAATTAAACAAAGGCAGTTAAACATGCACTGATATACAATTGCAATACTATACTGTTATTAAAAATCATATTTTTAATGTTTCAAAGTACACAATTTCATGGTTTATCAAGCTATTTTCACAATCCAAAAGGCACAGGCTGTAAAATATCAAGAAATAAAATCATTGAAAATATATAGTAATAAGTATGTGACATTGTATATAAAATGGTCTTTTATTTGTAAATATTCGGGGGGGGGGGGGGGTAATTGCAATTGTATAGGATATATTCAATTTATAGGGAACACTCTTTTTAAAATCATTGTTTTTATGCCCCTGGTAGGGTGGCATATAGCAGTTGAACTGTCCGTCAGTCAGTATGTCAGTATGTGTGTATGTGTGTATGTCAGTCTGTCCGTCCGTCCGAAAAAAACTTTAACATTGGCCATAACTTTTTCACTATTGAAGATAGCAACTTGATATTTGGCATGCATGTGTATCTCATGGAGCTGAACATTTTGAGTGGTGAAAGGTAAAGGTCAAGGTCATCCTTTAAGGTTGATTGTCATATATATGGCGTCTGTCAGTCCGAAAACTTTAACATTTGCCATAACTTTTTAAATATTGAAGATAGCAACTTGATATTTGGCATGCATGTGTATCTCATGAAGCTGCACATTTTGAGTGGTGAAAGTTCAAGGTCAAGGTCATCCTTCAAGGTCAAAGGTCAAAAAATAAATAAAATATTTCAAAGCGGCGTTGTCATGAAGCTGCACATTTTGAGTGGTGGAAGTTCAAGGTCAAGGTCAACCTTCAAGGTCAAGGTCATCCTTCAAGGTTAAAAAAAATTAATTCAAAGCGGCCTTATCATGAAGCTGCACATTTTGAGTGGTGGAAGTTCAAGGTCAAGGTCATCCTTCAAGGTCATCCTTCAAGGTCAAAGGTACAAAAAAAAAAAATCGAAGCGGCGTTCTCATGAAGCTGCACATTTTGAGTGGTGGAAGTTCAAGTTCAAGGTCATCCTTCAAGGTCAAAGGTAAAAAATCTTTTTTTAAATTTCAAAGCGGCGCAATAGGGGGCATTGTGTTTCTGACTAACACATCTCTTGTTATTTGTTAAGTTTCAGTGTTTGTTTTAAGCCAACATGGGGTTTCCTTCTTGAAATACTAATATTGGTTGTAGCAACTTATTTGAACTTATCAATTTAGTCTTTAACAACTTTTCAATAGTGACAGTTACACAAAATTAATCATGGCCATAAATTGTGAATCACAACACATTTTAATGATAATTGAAAGGAACAGTAAAATGTGATATTTGATAATTTATGCAAAGGTTAGTAGTTACTGTAGTTATGGATCATTTGTTCCTGTTTAAACAAAAGTTACATTATTTTGCTTGACCAATCAAAACATACAAATGTGATTTCTCTAACTATGTTGAAATATTCAAATCTTTAATCAGTGCGTTTTTATTTCAGAATGAACGCTTTAGGAACCGTGTAGTTCAAACAACATTTTCAACGCCGGGTATAAAAGCCCCAGACACAGAAATAAGCGATGATGAACTCCTAGAAACGCTCAAGAAAATAATCGATGAGAGAACAAACTCGTTTAAGAATATCAAGGAATTGGAACATAAGTTAAAAATGGCCGACACCAACAGCAAAGACTTTCAAAAGAATGTACATGATCTACGCAAGGGAGTCCAGAATGCAAAAGTAAACAGATTGATTTAATTGTTTGCTTAGATTTTACAGAAATAAAAAATCATTTAGGTAAAACAATGAAAAACCTGTTGACTTGTACTTGTCTTTTTCGGTCAGGCAATGTTTCTTAGGCCTATCTTTTAACTCTTTACCACTTAGTATGTATTTTTATGCATGTGTAGTCCCATAGAAAGTTAAATTAAATTAAAGATCTTTCTTACTAGATTCAAGTTTTAAAGGCTTCATTTCCAACCCTTAGATACTTGTGAGCAGCAAACAGCACAAAACCTGAACAGAGTGCAAGTTACTTGCAGGCTGATCTGGTTTTATGCTGTTTGCACATAGTCATTTTCACTTTGCTTCTGAACTTTTTTAACCAAATGCATGTCAGGGTAACCTTTATTTTGTAGCCATTTTTTTATATAAAGATTTCAGGGACCTACTTTAAATGTTGAATTCAGGCATGTTTATATAGCGAGGCCTAAATCACAAGCCTTGGAAAGCGCACAACTTATGTGTACTCAACACTTAACTTGTGTTCAATTTATCACATACATTTGCATGTTTCTGTCTATATTTTGAACATGAACTAAATATTGGAAAAACAACATAAAAAACATCTCATTACGTCATGAAAGAAAACAAAATGATGAAATATACCATGCGTGTTTGTTGTTTTCCACAAGGTTGAAATCCACCTAAGCTTATAAATGTAACGTTTTGTGAAGATGAGGTAAAACGTCTGACATCTGAAACCAGGTGTACCTTTTAAATCATAATTATAACTTTTCAAGGCACACTTACGACAAAATGGCCGCCTGTCCGGCCCTCTGAAAGACGAGATCAGCCTCCTGCAGTCTGTGACCTGTGACGACAGCCTGGCCTGGATCAAGGAAGTGTTTATAGGCCTCCTGCAGGGGGAGCTAGCGTGGGAGACAGATATCGAAAATGCTCTTGAGAAATGTGGCGTCAATGTGAAACTTACTGCTGACGGTAGGTTGAATTTGGATGCGCCTTCTTTTCAGATTTTGCGTTGATTTCACGATGTTGCTTTTGCAGAAGTAAACATTCAATATTGCAATTTATTAACCCTTTCCCACTTAGAAGCCAACTGAAAATGGCTATGTGCAAACAGCATAAAATCAGAACAGGTTTTATGCTGTTTGCTGCTCATCAGTATCTTAAGGTTTGTAGATGAAGCCTTAAATACTTGAATCAAGTAAGAAAGGTCTTATATTAAATTTAACTTTCTAAGGGACTTCAAAAGCTTGAAAATATGTATCTAAGTGGTAAATGGAATTCATAGTGGTAAAATGTTAAATAGTGCTGTATCCCATGGAATTCATAGTGGTAAAGGGTTAAATAGTGCTGTCTCCCATGGAATTCATAATGGTAAAGGGTTAAATAGTGCTGTATCCCATGGAATTCTTGGTGGTAAATGGTTAAATAGTGCTGTATCCCATGGAATTCATAGTGGTAAAGGGTTAAATAGTGCTGTATCCCATGGAATTCATAGTGGTAAAGGGTAAAATAGTGCTGTATCCCATGGAATTCATAGTGGTAAAGGGTTAAATAGTGCTGTATCCCATGGAATTCATAGTAGTAAAGGGTTAAATAGTGCTGTATCCCATGGAATTCATAGTGGTAAAGGGTTAAATAGTGCTGTATCCCATGGAATTCATAGTGGTAAAGGGTTAAATAGTGCTGTATCCCATGAAATTCATAGTGGTAAAGGGTTAAATAGTGCTGTATCCCATGGAATTCATAGTGGTAAAGTGTTAAATAGTGCTGTATCCCATGGGATTCATAGTGGTAAAGGGTTAAATAGTGCTGTATCCCATGGAATTCATACCTGATAAGTTGAACCCTTTCCCGCTCAGATGAACATTTTGACAGGTTTGTGGTTCCTTAAAAAATATAATTAAATTAAAATGGTTCTTGCAGCATTCAAGTATTAAAGGAAATAATGTCCACGCCCAAGATAGTGGTGAACAGCAAATAGCATAAATCTAGCACAGACTTAGAATTACTTGCAGGTTGTTCTGGTTATATACTGTTTGCATATTGCAATTGTCAGTTTACTTCTGAGGTGGTCATTGTTAAAGCTTTATTAAAGCAATAACGGTATGTGGTGAGAACCTGAAACTTGAGACATGTAATTCATGTGTCTATATACACTTGAGAAACAAGCAATGCTACCCAATTTCATTTGATGTTTCAGAGTCTAAGAAGCACATTGCAATGTAACGGTTAATTTATTAACAGTAAAAATGGCAAGGTTTTCAGAATGTTACGTTACTGCCATGTATGTAGGTCCTAGCAGAAACAAAACAAAATATAATTACTATTCTATGTTAAACAATTGCTAAGATTCAATGTTGCTTTGTTTAAAGCTTGTTATTTTACAAGCTGCTTTTTTAAAAGATGGTCATGTTTCAAAATTGTTAATTTGTCACAATCTTGTTTTATCACAATCTTGCTATTTTACAATGTTGCTATGTTGCAAGTTTGCTATGTTACAAGATTTCTATGCAACAGGGTTGCTATGACAAAAGATGATTATGTTACAAGTTTTCTGTGTTACAGTATTTATATGACTCTATTCTCAATATTACAAAGTTGCTCTATAACAATATAGTCATGTTACAAGCGTCTATGTTACAATCTTGCTATGTTACAAGCTTGCTATATAACAAGCTTTATACGTTACAAGGTTGCTATGTTACAAGCTTTAAGGTTGATATATTACACTCTTTGCTATGTTACACTCTTTCTTTGTTTCAAGCTTCCTATATATCAAGATTTATATGTTACAAGGTGGATATGTTACACTCTTGCTATGTTACACTCTTGCTATGTTACAAGCTTCCTATATATCAAGATTTATATGTTACAAGGTTGATATGTTACACTATTGCTATGTTACAAGCTTTCTATATAACAAGATTTCTATGTTACAAGGTTGGTATATTACACTCTTGCTATGATACAAGCTTGCTATGTTACAAGCTTTCTATATAACAAGAATTTTATGTAACAACAGAGCTCCAGATAAGGATTTGTGAAATTAGTAACGGTACTGCCACTGACAGAAAGAAAAGGAGTAAGGCTGAAAATCAATTAGTACCTGTAATACCATATCCAAAAATACAGGTAGTACTATACTACCCGTGTTCTTAGATATTAAAGGTTGTATACCTGACTTTACAGAAACATTTGCAGCAATTATAATAAATAAATTTAGCTTCTTAAACAGTTACTTTATTAGGTTTTCCATACTGAATTATGATGTAAATACAACTACACATTAAAACTGGACTAAATACTATTTCTTCATTTTCTTGACAAGAAAACACAAGCCAACTAGTAGGCTAAGTAAATGAACACTTATGTCACTGTCTGATCTCAAAAGAATAATTGCTTTAGCAGTTACTGTCAAATCATATTTGGTTTTCAAATCTAGTTTCCACTGTTTTTGTTTGGATCCGTTAGCCATCGTATTTACTAAGCCACCGATGCAATCAAATCGTTTAATATCGGGGCGACAATGTATTTTTCTGGGTTAACAGATTGAATGTCAGGATGGGAAGATGACGGTATGTAGCCATTTAATATGACAACAGTGTTTTTTGAACCGCTTTCGGTTTAGCCGGCCTTCCCTTGCGCGCAGACATATTGTTTTTGGCGGGCTTACGAGTAACCGGAAATCACGCGACAGAATTGACAATAATACCGCAACCCAGTCTACAACTTTTCGGTAATTTAAATTAACGAAAAGCGTCGTTAGGTTAAAGACCAACAAATCACGCCGCGCGGACATATCGGTACGACCAGATTTTTTTCGTAAATGCGTAAAAGGGATATTAAAGTCGTAATTGTACGTCCAGTTTATAAAATTAAATGCGTAAACCTTCATGAAAAAGCCGTATTTACGGCTGTACTGCCCTTATCTGGAGCTCTGGTAACAAGGTTGATATGTTAAACTCTTGCTATGTTACAAGCTTGCTATATAAAAAGCTTGCTATGTTACAAGTTTGCTATATAAAAAGCTTGCTATGTTACAAGCTTGCAATATAAAAAGCTTGCTATGTTACAAGCTTGCTATATAAAAAGCTTGCTATGTTACAAGCTTGCTATATAAAAAGCTTGCTATGTTACAAGCTTGCTATATAAAAAGCTTGCTATGTTACAAGCTTGCTATATAATAAGCTTGCTATGTAACAAGATTGTCATGTTTTCATTTTTTCAGAGCCTAGCAAGCACATCGCGCTGTTATTTGCCAAGTGGGAGACGGCATTAAGTGACAAAGAGCGTCTGGTGAAGCAAATTTCTGACCTTGAGTCACGACACCGTGAAGACCTTGCCTCACAAAGCACACAGCAGAAGACTGAGGTGGAGGGGCTGGTGGCAGACGCAGTGGAGAAGGCAAAACTGGAAGGTATCTGAATTCTTAAAAAATTCTTCCATGAGCATCAAATACTCTGCATATGTGTTTTATTGTGTGTACTTTTTTTGAAAAAATGTATTTGTTCATTTGTACTCGTAGGTACTATGTTCTTTCTAGTTAAAATGGATAGAGAAAACATTCAAACACTCAGTATGCTTATGTCTGTACTTTTTCTTTAAAAACATGGTTATTTTGTTCATATGTACTAGTAAGTATGTTCTTTCTAGAAAAAAGATGGATTGAGTACTCATTCAAACACTAAGTATGCTTTTTTCTGTACCTTTTTTTAGACAGAAAAGTCTGCTAGTTAACAGTTAAATGCACTTAATGTAATTGTGGAGTTCACTGAAGTGTATTTTGGTGACGATGAAGTGTATTCATTAAAGGAAATGTTCATTTAAATGGGTTAATGCATTCTATGTGCATTTAAAGTTTTTTAGCTCCACTGGCCAGAGGCCAGCGGGGCTTATGTCATGGTCCTGTGTCCGACGTGCGTGCGTCCGTGCGTGCGTCTGTGCGTGTGTGCGTTAACTTTTCTTTAAAACATCTTCTTCTCCTAAACTACTGGTCCAATTCTGATGAAATTTCACAGGAATGTTCCTGGGGTGAACCTCTTTCAAATTTGTTCAAATTATGCCCCTGGGATCAAATTTGACCCTGCCCCAGGGGTCACAAAAATGAAAATTTGCTAATATAAGGCCTATTTTGTGAAAACTTTCAAAATCTTCTCTTCCATAATCATTGGGCCTAGGGCTATCAAATTTGGTATGTAGAAACATCTAATAGTCTTCGTCCAAATTTCATCAAATTATGCCCCTGGGGTTATATTTGACCCTGCCCAGGGGGTCACAAAATTGAACATATGCGTATATAAGGCCTACTTTGTAAAAAAATTCAAAATTTTCTTGTCCATAACCATTAAGCCTAGGGCTATCAAATTTGGTATGTAGAGACATCTAATAGTCCTCTACCGAATTTCTTCAAATTATGCCCCTGGGGTCAAATTTGACCCTGCCCTGGGGGACACAAAATTGAACATATGCTTATATAAGGCCTATTTTGTGAAAACTTTCAAAATTTTCTCGTCCATAACCATTGGGCCTAGGGCTACCAAATTTGGTATGTAGAGACATCTTATAGTCATCTACCAAATTTCTTCAAATTATGCCCCTGAGGTCAAATTTGACCCTGCCCCAGGGGTCACAAAATTGAACATATGCTTAATATATAAGGCCTATTTTGTGAAAACTTTCAAAATTTTCTCGTCCATAACCATTGGGCCTAGTGCTATCAAATTTGGTATGTAGAGATATCTAATAGTCCTCTACCAAATTTCTTCATATTATGCCCCTAGGGTCAAATTTGACCCTGCCCCGGGCCGCACAAAATTGAACATATGCTTATATAAGGCCTAATTTGTGAAAACTTTAAAAAATTTCTGGTCCATAACCATTGGGCCTAGGGCTAATAAATTTGGTATGTAGAAACATCTTATAGTCCTCTACCGAATTTCTTCAAGTTATGCCTCTGGGGTCAAATTTGATCTGCCCCAGGGGTCACAAAATTGAACATATGCTTATATAGGGTCTATTTTGTGAAAACTTTACAAATTTTCTTGTCAATAACCATTGGGCCTAGGGCTACCAAATTTGGTATGGAGTGACATCTTATAGTCTTCTACCAAGTTTTTTCAAATTATGCCCCTGGGGTCAAGTTTGACCCTGCCCCGAGGGTCACAAAATTGAACATATGAAAGGCCTATTTTGTGAAAACTTAAAATATTCTTGTCCGTAACTGTATGGCATAGGGCTACCAAATTTGGTATGTAGTGACATGTAATAGTTCTCTTCTTAGTTTATTCAAATTATGCCCCTGGGGTCAAATTTAAGACTGCCCTGGGGGTCACAAAATTGATATATGCTTATAAAGGTCTTATTATTTGAAAACTTTAAAAACTTCTTGTCCATAAACATTGGGCCTAGGGCTACCAAATTTGGTATGTAGTGACATCTTGTAGTCCTCTACCAAGTTTGTTCAAATTATGCCCCTGGGGTCAAGTTTGACCCTGCCCCGAGGGCCACAAAATTGAACATATGCTTATATAAGGCCTATTTTGTGAAAACTTTCAAAAATCTACTTGTCCATAACCGTATGGCATAGGGCTATCAAATTGAAACTTCCCCGGGGGTCACAAAATTGAATATATTCTTATATGGGGCCTATTCTGTGAAAACTTAAAAAACTTCTTGTCCATAACCATTGGGTCTATGGCTACCAAATTTGGTATGTAGTGACATCTTATAGTTCTCTACCAAGTTTGTTCAAATAATGCCCCTGGGTTCAAATTTGACACTGCCCCGAGGGTCACAAAATTGAACATACGCTTATATTAGGCCTATTTTGTGAAAACTTAAAAAATCTGCTTGTCCACAAACATTGGGCCAAGGGCTACCAAATTTGGTATGTAGTGAATTCTTATAGTCCTCTACCAAGTTTGTTAAAATTATGCCCCTGGGGTCATATTTGACCCTCCCCAGGTGGATCACAAAATTGAACATATGCTTATATAGCCTTTTTTGTGAAAACTTCAAAAATCTTTCTGTCCATAACCATCCAGCCTAAGGCTATCAAATTTGGTATGTAGCGACATCTTATAGTCCTCTACCAAATTTGTTCAAATTTTATCCCTGGGGTCAAATTTGAACCTGCCCCGGGGTCATGAAATTGAACATATGCTTATATAATGCCTATTTTGTGAAAACTTTCTTGTCCATAACCATTTGGCCTAGGGCTACACAATTTGGTATATAGTGACATTGTATAGTCCTCCACTTAGTTTGTTCAAATTATGCCCCTGGGGTCAAATTTGACCCTGCCCTGGGGGCCACAAAATCGATTATATGCTTATATAAATGCCTATTTTGTGAAAACTTTAAAAATTCTCTTGTCCTTAACCATAAGGCATAGGGCTACCAAATTTGGTATGTAGTGACATCTAATAGTTCTATACCAAGTTTGTTCAAATTATGCCCCTGGGGTCAAATTTGACCCTGCCCGGGGGGTCACAAAACTGAACATACGCTTATATGGGGCCTATTCTGTGAAAACTTTAAAAATCTGCTTGTCCATAACCATTGGGCCTTGGGCTACCAAATTTGGTATGTAGTTACATCTAATAAATCTCTACCAAATTTGTTCAAATAATGCCTCTGGGGTCAACTTTGACCCTGCCCTGGGGGGTCAACAAATTGAATAAACGCTTATAAAGTGCCTATTTTGTGAAATCTTTAAAAATCTTCTTGTTGAAAAACATTCAGACTATGGCTACCAAATTTGGTATGCGGTAACATCTTATTTATTCAAATTATGCCCTTTGGGTCAAATTGACCCTGACCCGCGGGTCACAAAATTGAACATTATATACCCTTATATCTTGCTTATTTTGTGAATTTTTTTAAAATATTCTTGTCCTTAACTCTAGGACCTAGGGCCACCATATTTTGTATGTACATGTAGTGAGATATAGTAGTCCTGTACAAAGTTTGCTCAAATTATGCCCCTGGGGTTAATTTTGACCAAGCCCAGGGGGTCACACAAGTGTACATGTGCTTAAATAGGGCCTATATTTAAGTATTTGCACATGCAGAGAATATTTGTTTCAGCCTTTTTTCAGCAGTGGAGCGATACAGGGCCATCATGGCCCTCTTGTTTTAATTCTCATGTAGCTGATACCACTGTGTTAAATGAGCATCAAATGCACACTTTTGAGTACTTAGTTGGTTAGGAATTTCTATGGTATTTGTAAATTCCCTGCACTTTACAACCAACCGAAAAGGTTGGAGTTTGGTATTAGCATTTGAGAATCATTGATTTAGTAAGTGGAAAAATATCAGTGTATTTTCATCTTGACTAGTAAGTGATAATTGAATTTTTTATATGTTTATAATTTGAGAACTCTTCGATAATGTTTTAAATAGTTCTGACTGAATTAAAACTTAGATACATAGAAAATATTGATGATTTCATTTTTGTCCTTTACTAATAATCTTCAGTTGAGGACAAAATGAACTGTGCAATTGACGGTGGTAAAGGTTTAAACTTTTGTCCTTAACCAACTATGTTCAGTTGAGGACAAAATGAACCATGACAGTGGTAAAGAGTTAAAATTTGTCGTTTACTAACAATCTTCAGTTGAGGACAAAATGAACCGTGCAATTGATGACATCCGTGCAGTGGAGGCAGAGAAGCTTGAGAGTGCCCTGCAGTCCGAGAGGAGGAAGATAGAGGACCTAGAGGCCACAGTGGAACAACTCAGATTTGTGAGTACACTTGTTCTGGAATCATGAAGTCTTTGGGATTTCAATTAGCCTCTATCTGGAAAAACTGGGCTTAACCCTTTGAATGCTAGGAAATTTGTCGTCTGCTAAAATATCGTCTGCTTAATTTCTATAAATAGCATTTTCTTCGATTTTTTTGCAAAGAATACAATAAGAATAGCAAACAGTTTGAATCCTGATTAGACGCCATGTTCTGTGTTATCTCATCTGGATCCAAACTGTTTGCAAAGGCCTTCAAAATTTGGTTCGAGCACTGAAAGAGTTAGTGCATGTGTGGAAAGTGTCATCCTAGGCTGTACAGGCTAATCAGGGACAACACTTTCCTCGTTTGTGGTATTTTTTGCTTAAAGGTAGCTACTTCTAAAGGAAAATCCAATTTAAGGCAAGTGTTGTCCACTATGAGCCTGTGCAGACTTGGACAACACTTCATGCACATGCATTACACCCATTTTTTCCCCAGATTGAGGCTGCGTTTAAAGTTCACTGCTACAAGATTTTAATTCGATTTTTTCCTTGCTTCTGAATATAGACAACTTTGTTCAGACTTATAGTGTACATTGCTTTGCTAATGTATGTTTATCACAAGTTTGATTGGTAAACTAGTTTCATTTGTGCTGCTTCTACTCCCTGAAGTACAACATTTTACATATGGAAACCATTACCAACTTTGATATCTATCTCAAAAACAGCTTTATAATATAAGCAAGAGGGCTCATAAGAGTTGTTTACATTCTAAATCACCTGTTTTACCATCCAGAACCTGACAGAAAAGAATGAGGACCAACAACAGAAGTTGGAGGCGGGACAGGAAGCCTTGAGTCTTGTGGAGGAATACCAAGCCCAGGAAGTGCAACTGAAAGAGAGGCTAGCATCTCTAGAAAAGGAGAAGAATGAGACATTTATGAAACTCAGCACTGAACTTGTGGAGAAGGAGAAAAAGTACGAGGCAGAGTTGACGAGTTACAGGGAGCAGATAAAGCAGCACTCGGTGACGATCTGCGCGATGGAGGAGCGGATCACCAAGGTGATGAAGAAGAACAAGGAGAGCTCAGAGGAGGCAGAGAGTTACAGGAAACAGGTCACAGGTAAGGGAAGGCAGAGGAGGCAGAGAGTTACAGGAAACAGGTCACAGGTAAGGGAGAGCTCAGAGGAGGCAGAGAGTTACAGGAAACAGGTCACAGGTAAGGAAAGGCTGAATTGAAAATCTTTTGGTTTTTAAATAGATAAAAATGAAAATCTTTATAGAATAAACTATACTGAAGAAAGAAAAACTAATGTTAGTAAGCACCAGAAGTACTAACGTTCAACCTTGGAACAGGACTTTTGATTTAAGCCTATGTTGTAATGGTTGTTTGCTCATTATGTTTGGTTATTATTATTTTCGCCATAGTAGGGAAGAGGTTTATTGAAAAATAAAATTATTTTTTTGGGTGTGTGGGGGGGGGGGCTGCACTTTTTCAACATTTCTTAAGCCCTAAAATTGAAACTTGTAATAATGCAATTCAATATAGTTGTGTAAGACATCAATCTCTAGTCACACACTTAGAAGCAAGCGTTTACTTGTAAGAATGTTATGTTCTGTCTTCACAATATTTGCTTAAGTTTTACAATAAATTCGCACTTTTTGTAAATAATTATTTGTTACAAACAATCAGTAAAAGCCACTGAAATTCCAGTTCCAGTTTTACTCTGACAATTGTATAAAATATTTATGATTTGTGATGTTTCCATTTTCAGAGCTCAAGACAGAACTAAGTAAGAAGGAGCGAGAGAAACCACCCCCACCGCCGAAACCTAAAGTGATTCCTGTCGTGCAGAAGCCATCACATGACATGGTTGCCATGGAACAACTTATACTGGTGCTTAGGTATGATAGAGTGTACAGGAGTGGTCACTTTACATGGTTGTTATATAGCAACTTATACTGATGCTACGGTATGATAGATTGTACAGAAGCCTACACATTATGTGGTTGCAATTAAGCAACTTATTCTGGTGCTTATCCCTTTCAGTGCGGGAACCGAATTTTGAAGGCCTTTGCAAACAGTTTGGATCCTGATGAGACGCCACAGAACGTGGCGTCTCATCAGGATCCAAACTGTTTGCTATTCTGATAGTATTATTTGAAAAAAATCGAAGAAAATGCTAAATTTAGAAATTGAGCAGACAACATTTTAGCAGAAGACAAATTTCCCAGCGTGCAAAGGGTTATATATTATAAGAGCATACAGTGGATCTGAAGTGAAACAGAGGCATGAACATTGTGGCAAACAGAGGCATGAACATTGTGGCAAACAGAGGCATGAACATGGTGGCATTTTGTGCACAAGTTTCAGAAGCCAGTTGACAGTTGACAGTCATGGCACAAGCAAATTATGTATGACCATGTTGTAATCTTTGCATCAGAAATTAGAAAATGAGACATGAATAGTAGCAAAATATTCAAATGTCCATTTTCCAACATACATGGACATGCACTATTTGGATAATTTTTTTTATAAAATTAAAGAAAAAAAACAGTAGTGCTATTGGCAGACACCAGAACTGATTCACTTTACACAACAATATTATTTCTAAACATGTGAACTTTTTGTTAAATATTTTACAGGAAGGAGAATGCAGACGTGAAGCTGCGAATGCAGGAGCAGGATGACGTCATTCTGGGGCTGAGACGTGACCTTGCAGGGGCCTCAGCACGTCTGTCTGACATCACGGGTGAGTAAAGTTGTCATGGCAATCTCAAAGCCATCACTAAGGATTTCTTACAAAAAATATAATAACATAAACAATAATGTGACCATATGAATAATGAAATTTGACCATATTAATTGTATAATGGGGCCATTTATTTTCCCAGGCCGAATTCGAGAGTATATATTTTGGTGTTGTCTGATATGATTTTATATTTACGTATGTCACAAATTTTTTAGAACTCTAAGAAGCAAAATAAGATTTCAGCATAAAACTTCATAGGTGTATTTATATCAATGAAGAGAAATGCCATGCACAAGTACCAGAACCTCACACTTTCTTTTATAAGATTAATTGCCATTGTTGTTTTTGTATGATGTAATTTTTCTGGGCTATATCTCAGAAATGATGCAAGATTACAACATGAATCTTCATGGGTGTATAGAATGAGGAGATTTGCAGTGCATAAAAACAATAACCCATATCTTTATTATTTTACAGTTATTTCTCTGTTCATCCATCTGCACCCATCAATAAACTATATACGAATTTGTTTGTTAACCAGGTTTTCCGAAGGAAAAAACTGGTTATTAGATTGGCGAATGCGGGCGGGCTGGCTGGCTGGCGGGCTGGCTGGCTGGCGGGCTGGCGGGCTGGCGGAATAAGCTTGTCCGGGCCATAACTATGTCGTTCATTGTCAGATTTTAAAATCATTTGGCACATTTGTTCACCATCATTGGACGGTGTGTCGCGCGAAATAATTACGTCGATATCTCCAAGGTCAAGGTCACACTTTGAGTTCAAAGGTCAAAAATGGCCATAAATGAGCTTGTCCGAGCCATAACTATGTCGTTCATCGTCAGATTTTAAAATCAATTGGCACATTTGTTCACCATCATTGGACGGTGTGTCGCGCGAAATAATTACGACGATATCTCCAAGGTCAAGGTCACACTTTGAGTTCAAAGGTCAAAAATGGCCATAAATGAGCTTGTCCGAGCCATAACTATGTCGTTCATCGTCAGATTTTAAAATCATTTGGCACATATGTTCACCATCATTGGACGGTGTGTCGCTGAAATAATTACGTCGATATCTCCAAGGTCAAGGTCACACTTTGAGTTCAAAGGTCAAAAATGGCCATAAATGAGCTTGTCCTGGCCATAACTATGTCATTCATTGTGAGATTTTAAAATCATTTGGCACATTTGTTCACCATTATGGGACGGTGTGTCCCACGAAAGAATCACGTCAATATCTCCAATGTCAAGGTCGCCACGACTAAAAATAGATTAAAAAAAAAAAACAAACTTACAAAGGGGGTTAATTTTTTTTGGTCATTTCAAAAGTTCAGTTTGAGTTTTCTCCCTTTATCAGATTTTTTTTTCACAATGAAAACCTGGTTTTGTGACAATTTTGTCCCTTGTTGATAATATAAAGGGATGATAACAACATCAAATTATATCATAGATAAAATGAGACCATATAAATAGTACAATAATACCAAATTAATAGTATAATATACCATATTTATTTTATAATGAGGGCATATTAACTGTAAAATGAGACCATATTAATAATAAAAATAAGACAATATAATGATACCATATTAACAATATAATGCTAACATATGAACGATTTATCTAAACTAGTTTTAAATCATGTTAAAAGATGACTGACTAGTTGCATGTGTTCACAGGTGAGTTTACTGACTAGTTGCATGTGTTCACAGGTGAGTTGACTGACTAGTTGCATGTGTTCACATGTGAGTTGACTGACTAGTTGCATGTGTTCACAGGTGAGTTGACTGACTAGTTGCATGTATTCACAGGTGAGTTGACTTACTGGTTGCGTGTGTTCATAGGTGAGTTGACTGACTAGTAGCATGTGGTCACAGGTGAGTTGACTGACTGGTTGCATGTGTTCACAGGTGACTTGACTGCCTAGTTGCATGTGTTCATACGTGAGTTGACTGACTACTTGGATGTGTTTACAGGTGAGTTGAGTGAGGGACAGAAGCAGGAGGTAGAGAAGTTCCGAGAGCTGGTGAGCCACAAGGAGCACGAGGTGGGAGAGATGAGGCAGCAGCTGGCCAAACTCTCCAGGATCATTGACAGGCAGAAGGAGGAGCTGAAGGCACTGGAGGCCGACCTGAGGTACGTGAATGTAGTTGTTGACTCTCTAGGAACATTGGCAGGCAGATGGAGGAGTTGAAGGCACTGGAGGCGGACCTGAGGTACGTGAATGTAGTTGTTGGTTTGTTGTAAAATGATTTAGTTTAGACTGATTGCAGCACAATCCTAAGGCTTATTCAAATGCTATCAAGGCGGTTTTCTGGATAGAGCCAGTACTTTGTGTCTATGGTGGAAATCTAAAGAACGCTCCCATAGTGGGCATTGAACCAATTTCTTCCTGGCTTTAGGTGGACACTTTATACATCATGCCACGGCAACCTCAACATGAATGTTGAGGTCTCTTGGCGTTAATTTCAGTATGATTACTCAACTGTTTGAGAAAGGTAGCAATGTCTTTCTGTTTGGGATTTTGATGTCATAATTGGATTCATTTTCTCTCAGATAAGCATGATAACCTGTTTGTATTGTGCTTTTTATGCCCCCCTTCGAAAAAGAGGGGGTATATTGTTTTGCACATGTCGATCTGTCTGTCGGTCAGTCCGTCCACCAAATGGTTTCCGGATGATAACTCAAGAACGCTTAGGCCTAGGATCATGAAACTTCATAGGTACATTGATCATGGCTGGTAGATGACCCCTATTGATTTTCAGGTCACTAGGTCAAAGGTCAAGGGCACAGAGACTCGAAACAGTGAAATGGTTTCTGGATGATAACTTAAGAACGCTTAGGCCTAGGATCATGAAACTTCATAGGTACATTTATCACGACTGGCAGATGACTCCTATTGATTTTCAGGTCACTAGGTCAAAGGTAAGGTCACAGTGACTCGGAACAGCAAAATGTTGTCCGGATGATAACTCAAGAATGCTAAGGCCTAGGATCATGAAACTGAATAGGTACATTGATCAGGACTGGCTGATGACCCCCATTGATTTTCAGGTCACTAGATCAAAGGTCAACGTCACAGTGACTCGAAACAGTGAAATGGTTTCTGGATGATAACTTAAGAACGCTTAAGCCTAGGATCATGAAACTTAATAGGTACATTGATCACGACTGGCAGATGACCCCTATTGATTTTCAGGTCACTAGGTCAAAGGTCAAGGTCACAGTTACTCGAAACAGTGAAATAGTTTCCGGATGATAACTCAAGAACGCTTAGTCCTAGGATCATGAAACTTCATAGGTACAATGATCATGACTGGCAGATGACCCCTATTGATTTTCAGGTCACTAAGTCAAAGGTCAAGGTCACAGTGATTTGAAGCAGTAAAATGGTTTCTAACGTATTCACACAATGGCTGCCACTACAACTGGCAGCCCTTTGAGGGGGCATGCGTGTTTTACAAACAGCCCTTGTTTATAAAGAAATAATCAAAGGCTTCGCTACAAATGATATGAATTTTTGGAATTATTTACATATTATCAACACCAATGACTCTTATTTGGTTATTAATATGCCTCCAAATTTTGTCATATTTTCAAGGTAACATTCAGAGGAGAATTTAACATTGAGAGTGGAATTTAAAGGAAAGTATAGGTAAAAAGATTGAATTTTTGAGCAAGGGAATGGGGCCACTTTTTTGCCAGAAATGTGAACTAAAAGAATCCCTGCATTATAAGAAAACTTGATTTAAAACTTGAGCATCACCATTTCATGTCCTGATCAGGTCAATGTACTGGATGTGAACCGGATTCAATCACCAGTTCATGTCCTGATCAGGTCAATGTACTGGATGTTAACAGGATCCAATCACCAGTTCATGTCCTGATCAGGTCAATGTACTGGATGTTAACAGGATCCAATCACCAGTTCATGTCCTGATCAGGTTAATGTACTGGATGTTAACAGGATCCAATCACCAGTTCATGTCCTGATCAGGTCAATGTACTGGATGTTAACAGGATCCAATCACCAGTTCATGTCCCGATCAGGTCAATGTACTGGATTCAATCAGTTCATGTCCTGATCAGGTCAATGTACTGGATGTTAACAGGATCCAATCAGTTCATGTCCTGATCAGGTCAATGTACTCGATGTTAACAGGATCCAATCAGTTCATGTCCTGATCAGGTCAATGTACTCGATGTTAACAGGATCCAATCAGTTCATGTCCTGATCAGGTCAATGTACTCGATGTTAACAGGATCCAATCACCAGTTCATGTCCTGATCAGGTCAATGTACTGGATGGTAACAGGATCCAATCGGTAAAACTTGTGCGCTCAAGTAGAAAAGGATATTTGCACAATATTGTCTACTGGAGTCTCTTGACAAAGTGGCAATTTATAAATGTATTTTTATGAGCCGATCATCACTTAAAGTAATGATATAAGCGTTTTTATTCTAAAGTGAATTTAATTAAAGTTTGTTAAGCTACTCAGTTATTTATTCCTATAAAAGCAAAGTTAAAGATATGTGTATTTATTTCATTGACATTTTGTGTTTCTCTATTTTGCCAGTTTAACACTTTGCCAGTCATATGCAAATTGAAAATGTCTTTATGCAACAATCCTAAACCAAAAATAGACTGCAAGTAAATTGCTGATTGTTTAGGCTTAATGCTGTTTGGTTCTTATTAGTATCATAGGGATGGAAATAATGTCTTTAAAACTTTTAATAAAGTAAGAAATGTCTTAACTTTAATTTGATTTTCTAACGGACTTCAAATGCCTAAAAGTGCTTACCTGAGAAGTTAAGGATTAAATGAACTATGAGTCACGTATTTAATCATCTTCCAGCAAGGAGAAGTCCATCTCACTCAAGTACAAGACCCAGGTGGACAAAGAAGTCCAGCGTGTTCAGAATCTCGAGAAGAGCCTTGACGCTGAGAAAGTGGAGCAATCCAAGCAGCTAGAGCTACTCGACCAGGAGGGGAGAATCACGTCGGAGTTGACGTCCCTAGGTGCGCAGTGTCGGGGTGAACGCCACGAGCAGGTCATAACACGCCAGAGAGAGGCTCTTGCTGAGTTGAGGTCAAGGGTTAAGACACTGGAGACTGCACGTCCTCCAGGTTAGTATCAAATTGTCTTCCTTTTGTGTCCTGGAGGTTTGTACAAAGTTTTGTTTGTTTTATGTGCCTGCATTTCTCTGATTTCAGTGCTGACTGTGACAAGGATATCATTTCAACATAGCCTTAGTTATATCATCTAAGCATAGTTATTGCAAACTGCAGTACTCTAGCCAAATCATTTAGGACAAAGTCAAACCCTTTTCCACTTTCTGTATCAGGTGATGAAGTCATCTTGGACAAATTTGAAATAAATTTTTGATTATATCCAAGACATTATTACCTTTCCCTGTATGATCCAATAAATTATTAACCTTTCCTTTGTTATACAATAAATTTTTAACTATTTCTGTATTATAAAATACATTATTAACTGAAAAGAAAATACATGAAGTACTGGTTTTACCCAAGAAAGTGACAAGTGTGTTTCAATATGCCTCTCTGTGGATGCAACTGAGCTAAAAAAATAGGTTTAAACTAAACTGTGTCACATTATCCCAACCCTCCCAAGCGTCTGCTTACAGTGCCCACCCAGGACCAAGCTCTCCAGCAGGTCATCATGCTCAAGAAGGAGCTTGCAGAGATGAGAGCCAATCAGGCGCTTGCAGAGGACCGCAACATCCAGAGTCTCACGATGCTTGATAGGGAGGTCGGTCGCGCACGCGGGCTAGTCACAACCTCAAACCCAGACGCAGAGATGGAGCGTAGTGCACACAGGGAAACCATGGAGGCATTAGAGGCCAGCGAGAATTCTGTGAGAATGTCTTTTTTTTAATCACTCCTGGCTTTATATAAAACCATGAACACTAAGATACTGATGAGCAGCAAACAGAATAAAACCTGAACAGACTGAGTGTTACTTACAGTCTGTTCTGGTTTTATGCTGTTTGCACTTTGCCATTGTCATTTTGCTTCTGAGTGGGAAAGGGTTAAAGCTTTAAATTTAAAAAATGCTTGAACCCTTTACCACACAGATACACACTTTTACACATTTATTGTTACTTAGAAAATCAAATTAATTTAAATTGTTTTAAAGCTTACTTTTCAGATCCAAGTTTAACCCTTTCAGTGCGAGAACCGAACTTTGAAGGCCTTTGCAAACAGTTTGGATCCAGATGAGACGCCACAGAACATGGCGTCTCATCTGGATCCAAACTGTTTGCTATTCTGATAGTATTCTTTGAAAAAAAAGAAAAAAAAATGCTTATTTTACAAATTCAGCAGACGGCATTTTAGCAGACGACAAATTTCCCAGCATGCAAAGGGTTAAAAGGTTTCATTGTACACCCTCTGATACTGATGAGCAGCAAACAGCATATACATTGTTTGTAAACTGATGAGCAGCAAACTGCATATACATTGTTTGTAAACTGTTCAAAGTGCTAGCAGCAAACAGCATATACATTGTTTGTAAACTGTTCAGAGTGCTAGCAGCAAACAGCATATACATTGTTTGTAAACTGTTCAGAGTGCTAGCAGCAAACAGCATATACATTGTTTGTAAACTGTTCAGAGTGCTAGCAGCAAACAGCATATACATTGTTTGTAAACTGTTCAGAGTGCTAGCAGCAAACAGCATATACATTGTTTGTAAACTGTTCAGAGTGCTAGCAGCAAACAGCATATACATTGTTTGTAAACTGTTCAGAGTGCTAGCAGCAAACAGCATATACATTGTTTGTAAACTGTTCAGAGTGCTAGCAGCAAACAGCATATACATTGTTTGTAAACTGTTCAGAGTGCTAGCAGCAAACAGCATATACATTGTTTGTAAACTGTTCAGAGTGCTAGTAGCTCACTACATATAGCGATGTTCACTTTGCTTGTGAGCTGGAAAGGGTTAAAATAATATGTATATATTTTTCTTTTTAATTTATATATTTATGTATTTATTCCAATTTAAAGAAAGCTTTTATTTTCCCAGAGACACTTCAGCTTTACTCCAAAGTTGTGTAGATTTATAACCCAAATCCTATGTTGTAAACTCACACAGAAGTACTTTTTACTCGCCAGAAATGGTGTTGTTTAATGATAAAATTTGATAGTAGACCAACAAGGTTAGCGGACCTTTACTATAATTGATTGTCTGACTCATTAGAAAAAATAATTAGGAGCTTGATAGAACTTAGAAGTTTTAGTTCAAATTCTGAATAATTCAAGTGATATCAGTAAGTTGACATATATTCCTTGTGACTTTCTTTATAAATAATGATTCGCACATTTTCAAATCAAAGTGTTTTTTGTCCCCTACCGGTGAAACCGGAGGGGACTTGTGGTTTGCGCTCTGTCTGTCAGGCTGTCTGTCAGTCTGTCACACTTTTCTGGATCCTGCTATAACTTTAAAAGCCCTTCATATTTTTTCATGAAACTTGAACAATGGATGATTGGCAATATGGAGATAACGCACATCATTTCATTTTGTTCCTACGTCAAGAATTATGGTTGCTTTGGCAACAAATAAAAAAAATAAAATAAAAAAATACTGACAATGGTGGTGTTTCACCGGTAGGGGAACATATTGCTTGGCAATCTCTTGTTTTTACATAAAACAATATTTTGAAATTCACACCATTTTAAAATAACATTGCTCAACACAATATCTTGGAAGGGTTAAGTGAAAGCTTTTTGCAAAAATGGACAACAATGTTTTGAAATTATCCACCCTTTTTCAGTATATAACAACGCTCAACGCAATATCATCTTGCCTGGATGTGGAGGGGGTGGAAGGGTTACGTCCCCTTGGTCACATTCCAAAGGACGAGCGGGAGCGGTTGCTACGGCTACGTGAACGCATGTGCGAGAAACTCGTCAATCAAATCAGGGTAAACCGCGAACGCATTGCACGGAAGGACGAGCTTCTACAGGGATATGAGATGGACCTAGCAAAGCTCAGGTTTGAATATTCTTCAGTGTTTTTTTAAGAAGCAGGCAATTAAGGACCAAATTTTATTTTGGCCTCATGTTTGAATGAACCTATTTGTTTTATTTTCAGGTTATGACGTTTTTTACAACAAGTTTAAAATCAGAAACACAAAAGCCGAAATTGTGCTTTATTTCTTTTTAGTCCAACCCCATATTTGTTCATAAAAGCTTATCCATTGAAAGATAAAGATTAAACGTGACATTTCATAAACCACCAGTACAGTATTACAAATTTCTGTTGATCTAAAAGAATGCAGTCAGTTCAAAAAAGCAAAAAACGCACAAACAAACCAAACATTATTAGACTGTTGCTAAGATAATGTACTTCAATTGCTAAGATTACCCCGGTATTTTGTCATGTTTGCTGAGATGTGTTACAATGGAAATAGCATTATTAAAATAGCAATGTGGATCATTGTTTGTATATGTAAGCATACTCAATATGAGCAGCGTCATGCGAAAATGGGTCTTATGCCAAATGCAGCCAGCATAGCTGCAGACCAACCTATGCACAAACAAAGCTGTAGACAAGCCTGTGTACCAACATAGCTGCAGACCAGCCTGTATACTGTAATGCCTTGCAGTATCTCCTACCATGTTGATTGTTGTGGCGTTCAAAAGTAAACAATTGTCATTTGTTAATTATTTTAATCACTCATCTATCACTCCTTCATCAGGTTTATACATTTAGTTTAAGGACAGCACATATAAGCTGAGATGATGATTTGACATGTGTATTTAAAAGATCATTAACCAAAAGTATTCGCTAAAACTTACTGTCAATGTCCAAACTTCAATAAAGCTAGTCCAACCGTCATCTTGCAATGATTATTTTGATTATATCCATTTCCAAGTGACTTAACATTGTATAATTATAATAATACAACTACCAGTTACTTTAAGATACTATTTCATTGTCGTTAAATGTTCAATCATGTTGTTATTTGTGTAAAATTCGCCATTCCTAAAAAGCACTTTTCAGCAGTTTCAATATTTCGGATATATTGTACTGTAATATTTCTTCTCTGTCATAACTGCATTTTTGTTTAGGTCAGAGAGAAGTATATTTGTTTATTGTTAGATGTAGAATCTTTTGCTCATCTATATATGCTCATAAAATGTTTTGTTAGTTAAAATATAATATTATTGTTGAATGTTTACCGCTAGAGAACTTTGTTTAGGATTTAGGATTCCTAAATGCATTTGATTGGTTGTTGTAATCCGAAGTCATTTTGATTGGCTGAGGAAATTCCTAAGTCATTTTGTTTGGTTAGTGCGCAGAATCACTCAAAATCCTAAATCCTAAGTTGCTGAGCGACAGGTATGAATAGCGCGGATAAACAACATTTGGTATCTTTCATGATCACAAAATATCCGTTCATTACGGCATAAAAATCAGATCTTTATTAAATATTTAGATCTTATTGTCAGATCTTCTCCATTCTGAGAATGGTAAGCTATTTTACAAGTTAAAACTAACTTTACATCTTTGGTTACAGTATTTAGTACATTAAAAATGATTCATCCTATGTCTTATGAACTCCAGAGAGCTCAAGAATTTATCTGCGCTAAAAGAAAATACTTGGTATAAGATCTGTGTTTAAAGTCTTCATTGAAGTGCCTTTTCAAACATGTCGACTTTATAATGCGATAATATTAGTAACTTTTAGTATCTGCAAATAAAAGGCGTTGAAAACATGAGCCGCAGTTGTTTTGAAGCCATCCTGACAATAGCGGCTAAATTATAAGCTGGGTAAAACTAAATGGTAGCGGAATATTACAATACCAACATAGCTGCAGACCAGCCTGTGTTCCAACATAGCTGCAGACCAGCCTGTGTACAAACATAGCTCCAGACCAGCCTGTGTACCAACATAGCTGCAGACCAGCCTGTGTACCAACATAGCTGCAGACCAGCCTGTGTACCAACATAGCTCCAGACCAGCCTGTGCTACAACATAGCTCCAGACCAGCCTGTGTACCAACATAGCTCCAGACCAGCCTGTGTACCAACATAGCTCCAGACCAGCCTGTGCTACAACATAGCTCCAGACCAGCCTGTGTACCAACATAGCTGCATACCAGCCTGTGTACCAACATAGCTCCAGACCAGCCTGTGCTACAACATAGCTCCAGACCAGCCTGTGTACCAACATAGCTCCAGACCAGCCTGTGCATCAACATAGCTCCAGACCAGCCTGTGCATCAACATAGCTCCTGACCAGCCTGTGTACCAACATAGCTGCAGACCAGCCTGTGTACAAACATAGCTCCAGACCAGCATGTGTACCAACATAGCTGCAGACCAGCCTGTGTACCAACATAGCTGCAGACCAGCCTTTGCATCATCATAGCTCCAGACCAGCCTGTGTACCAACATAGCTGCAGACCAGCCTGTGTACCAACATAGCTCCAGACCAGCCTGTGCATCAACATAGCTCCTGACCAGCCTGTGTACCAACATAGCTGCAGACCTGCCTGTGTACAAACATAGCTCCAGACCAGCCTGTGTACCAACATAGCTGCAGACCAGCCTGTGTACCAACATAGGTCCAGACCAGCCTGTGCATCATCATAGCTCCAGACCAGCCTGTGCATCAACATAGCTCCAGCCCAGCCTGTGTACCAACATAGCTGCAGACCAGCCTGTGCATCAACATAGCTCCAGACCAGCCTGTGTACCAACATAGCTCCAGCCCAGCCTGTGCATCAACATAGCTCCAGACCAGCCTGTGCATCGACACAGCTCCAGACCAGCCTGTGTACCAACATAGCTGCAGACCAGCCTGTGCATCAATATAGCTCCAGACCAGCCTGTGTACCAACATAGCTCCAGACCAGCCTGTGCATCAACATAGCTCCAGACCAGCCTGTGCATCAACATAGCTCCAGACCAGCCTGTGCATCAACAAAGCTCCAGACCAGCCTGTGCATCAACATAGCTCCTGACCAGCCTGTGCATCAACATAGCTCCTGACCAGCCTGTGCATCAACATAGCTCCTGACCAGCCTGTGCATCAACATAGCTCCAGCCCAGCCTGTGCATCAACATAGCTCCTGACCAGCCTGTGCATCAACATAGCTCCAGACCAGCCTGTGCATCAACATAGCTCCAGACCAGCCTGTGCATCAACATAGCTCCAGCCCAGCCTCTGCACCATCATAGCTCCAGACCAGCCTTTGCATCAACAAACCCCCAGCCCAGCCTCTGCATCAACATAGCTGCTGACCACCTGTGCACCACCATAGCTGCAGACCAGCCTGTGCACCACCATAGCTGCAGGCCAGTCTGTGTACCACCATAGCTGCAGACTGGCCTGTTCATTAAGCCCAGTCTGGTCAGGATCTACCTTGTTTACTATAAAGTTACCCAAGGCTTGGTGATGTAATTATGGAACAGGGAAGATCCTGATCAGACTACCATGAGTTGGCAGGCTGGCCAGAGCTACGATGACTGCTTTTTGCATAAGACCCATTTTTGCTTACACTGCTGCATTTGTGCATAAGACCCATTTTTGCTTACACTGCTGCATTAGTGCATAAGACCCATTTTTGCTTACACTGCTGCATTTGTGAATAAGACCCATTTTTGCTTACACTGCTGCATTTGATAATTGGAATTATTTCAGACAAGCTCAAGAGTTGGCAGAGAGGAAGTCACAGCAACTGGACACCCTAGCAGTAAGTTAGCTAAAAATCATAGGTTGATTGAACCGTTTCCCACTTAGAAGCCAATTAATTGGAAATTGCTAATGTGCAAACAGCATAAAACCAGAAGAGCCTATGAGTGACTTCCCGTCTGTTCAGGATTTATGCTGTTTGCTGCTCATCAGTATCTGAGTCTTGCAACTGAAACATTTAAAACTTGGATCTAGTACGAAAGGCATTTAATTTAATGTAACTTTCTCATGGACTACAAATGCGTTAACATACATATCGAAGTGGTAAAGGTTTAATATGTATCTAAGTGGTAAAGGGTTAAATACATATCTAAGTGGTGAAGGGTTAAATGTGTATCTAAGTGGTAAAGGGTTAAATAAGTATCTAAGTGGTAAAGGGTTATATATGTATATAAGTGGTAAAGGGTTAAAGAAGTATCTAAGTGGTAAAGGGTTATATATGTATCTAAGTGGTAAAGGGTTATATATGTATCTAAGTGGTAAAGGGTTAAATAAGTATCTAAGTGGTAAAGGGTTATATATGTATCTTAGTGGTAAAGGGTTAAATAAGTATCTAAGTGGTAAAGGGTTATATATGCATCTAAGTGGTAAAGGGTTAAAACATGCCATAAAGCCCAGTTGTGTATGATGTTGGACCCAATGAGCCCTGTGCCAGCTGGTTTACATGTGTTGCTGATTCAAAGAGGGTGAAGGACAGATATGTATATTCTGTCTCCTTTTTATAAATCTCAAAAATAAAATGTTAACTTTTGCATTTCGATGTCAATAATAATTATTTTGTTTAATTATTAAATTGGCATTTTCAAAAAGTTTATTTTGCACTTTGTTCACATTTTTATGCTCCTACAAAAGGTGGAGCATGTATTAGTGACATTGTCCGTCTTTGTGAATTCTAATTTTTTTATTATAAAAATATGGAATTTATTTGGTGTGGGACTTAAACAAATAGTTTTTTATTGCTCGTATTTCAGTAGTTTTAGAACATCAAGTGACATATTTCTATTTTAGAACGATGTGCGTTCAAAGTCGGAGGAGTCCCAGTATCTGCGTGAATCTCTCCACCAGACGCGAGATCGTCTTGACCAGGAGAAAAGGCTCAATACGGCCATCAAGCAGAGAAAGGTGGGCACAAATATCATAGGTTAACCCTTGCCCACTTGTAATCAAAGTGAAAATGGCTATGTTCAAACAGCAAAAAACCAGAACAGCCTGCGAGTAACTCGCAGTCTGTTCAGGTTTTATGTTGTTTGCTGCTCATCAGTATCTTAGGGTTGGAAATAAAGCATTTAAAACTTGTATCTAGTAAGAAAGGTCTTTAATTAAATATATCTTTCTAAGGGATAACAAATGCATGAAAATACGTATCTAAGTGGCAAAGGGTTAAATACGTATCTAAGTGGTAAAGGGTTAAGTATGTATCTAAGTGGTAAAGGGGTCAAGGCCTGGTTCAACCCTTTCATAATCTGAAGCAATGCAAAAATGGCTACATGCAACCAGCAAAAAAACATAGAGAATACTAGGTTAGCGTTGAATACAGAGAAGTTTATGTTGCGAGGCTTAGAACGCAGGGAGCGCGAGCCTTGGCGAGCGCTTTGGGTGTTCGAGCCGAGCAACATAAACTTCTCTGTATTCAACGCTAATTCTAGTATTCTATTTATCCCATTTGATTTTTTTCACCGTGAAATTTAACATAAATAGATCTAATAACCTCAGCCTAACAATTATTTTAATTCATTCTTAAAAGCGCTTAAAATCTAACGAATGTAACCATGCGTAGTGATATAAATGTATTTGTTCTGGTACGCAAAATAGTCTTTAAAAATTCACACACAAACTGTAAAACGAGTTAAAATATCACGATTTGCCTCGATTCAATTTTACGCAGCATGCGAATTGTAACACATTAGGACCGCGAAAAGAAGATTTTACTTTACTATAATTAATTTATTTCGAAAGAAAATGATCAAAATCCAATATGGCAGCGATTGCTCCTGACAAAATGATGTCGATGTCAACATAGATTCTACATGTACACCATCGACGAGGTAACAGACAATTGCAGCGACTGACACTTTATTTGACTTAATATGCAGGGCAATACGTTTTCCGACTTCGGACGACGAATTTAAGGACGCGCAGAACGTGTTTTTTATATAATGTTATGGGTATGCCGTGTGTGATCCGATGCATCAATGGCGCCCATGTTAAAATCATTTCCCCGAGAACAGGGAACGACAAAAGTACAAACAAAAATCAAAACACGTTTGAACTAGTATCTTACCTTTAATTATCCTTTAAAATCCATCTAATAATCCATTTAACTCAATAAATGAACGATTTTGCATCTAGGGTCTTTAATAAGTATTTAAGCATAGTTAAATAAAGACCCTTATGCCATCCTATCACTATATTCAAATGAGTTTATGAATTCAATAAACTTTCTTCTTCGTCAGACGCTTCGTCATGTACTCTATGTATATTACTGCTGTTAAAATGAACCGGAGCAGTTTATCAAATAATAGCCGTTGGTAAACTCGGATGCATTTGCAGATTTATGCATACAAACATAATTATGTTTAAACTTGCACAATAATATTTGTCTATGGTAAATGCCCTTATTGTACAAGAAAATAATTTAATATATAAATACACAAAGACTGGAAAACATTCCATTACACAACAGATAAATCAGTGGATAATACACGTGTCCAAAATGGGACATTCCGAATTCCAGTGTGGTGCTATTTTTACCATCTTATACTTAACACAGCTCTATGCCTAACGTGAATTAAATCGGAAAGCAAATATTGCAGATTATTTATCAATTGTGCGATATTTGTATGGCTTGTTGTACATTCTTAAATGTCAAAAGTATATGCATGGATTATAAACAATGCACATTACACGAAATAAGTAAAATGTGATAAATTGACAATTCAAATACCGTATGTCGATATACAGTACATGCACATGTGAAATAAGTCGCGTTTATAATAAATCGTCAATTTTTTTTGGGGGGGGGATGACACAATAAGTGTCATTTTTTGACGCCATCAATCAGCTGATTCATTATACAGATTGCGAAAAATTATGTCATATGACTAGATTTAAAGGTTGAAGGTCGTATAATTTTGAAGCTAAAGTTTTCTCGACTTTATTTCTTATGAAAAATCATTCAGTGGTAAAGTAAAAAGTAGTCCGTGCACGCGACAGGTATATCCCACAAGGTTGAATACAGGCTAGTATATTCCATAAGGTGTTATACCGTCAATGTCGCGTTGAAAATGGGATAAAAAAACAGCCTGTGGTCTGTTTAGGTTTTGTTCGCTGCACATCAGTATCTTAGAATTTTTAATGAAGGATTTAAAATGAGAACCTTGTAGGAAAGGTCTTTAATTTATTTGAACTTTCTAAGAGACTGCACATGCATCAATTTATTACAGTGCTTGCAAGACCTAATGATGCACAAAAAAACCCCACAAAAAACAACTTTAGATATAGATCAAGTAATTGATTTTGCTTTCAAGCAAAAAATACCTAAAATTGCTCAAGTAGTTAATCTTGATTTCAGACAAAAAAGCTTAATTAACTCAAGTAATTAATCTTGCTTGCAGATGACACTTTTTTTTAATTTATCAAGAAATTAATCTTGCTTGCTGATAAAAAAAACTGAAAAAAGCTCAAGTAATCCATCTTGCTTTTAGACATTCCACTTGGAGAATGAAAAGGTTCATCTGACTCCCGCGTCACATCGCTGTAAGCCAGAGGATCCACGTGCGGTCTTGAAGAAGAAACGTGAGAGGGACGTTCTCAAACGAAAGAACTATGAAATCAAGACACTCAAGGACGAACTTACTGACAAAGAGAAACATTTGTTCCAGGCACAAAATAAACTCTATGCAGTTACACATAGTCAGGTAAATGTCAATTTTGTTTTTAACCCTAGAAAGTAAACCTTTCTTCCCCTAGCCATAGCTTATTTCCGTGAGTTATGTCATTTAGTGTTATTTGAAAGGTTGTTGAAATTGGTTAGAATGTGTAATATGTCAAAATTAAAATAAGGAAGATGGCTTAACTTTTTGCAAAATGTTTGGTGTAGAAAAAAACACAGACTTTATCTGTTTTGTGTTTTAGTGTTTTTTTGTAGAATATTATGTATATGATCTCAGAATTTTTTTGAAGCACAGTTTTGTGTTAAGGTGTTGATCTTTTCTGAAGGTTTTTAACCAGGTTTTCCGAAGGAAAAAACTGGTTATTAGATTGGCGAATGCGGGCGGGCTGGCTGGCTGGCGGGCTGGCTGGCTGGCGGGCTGGCGGAATAAGCTTGTCCGGGCCATAACTATGTCGTTCATTGTCAGATTTTAAAATCATTTGGCACATTTGTTCACCATCATTGGACGGTGTGTCGCGCGAAATAATTACGTCGATGTCTCCAAGGTCAAGGTCACACTTTGAGTTCAAAGGTCAAAAATGGCCATAAATGAGCTTGTCCGAGCCATAACTATGTCGTTCATCGTCAGATTTTAAAATCATTTGGCACATTTGTTCACCATCATTGGACGGTGTGTCGCGCGAAATAATTACGTCGATATCTCCAAGGTCAAGGTCACACTTTGAGTTCAAAGGTCAAAAATGGCCATAAATGAGCTTGTCCTGGCCATAACTATGTCATTCATTGTGAGATTTTAAAATCATTTGGCACATTTGTACACCATCATGGGACGGTGTGTCCCACGAAAGAATCACGTCAATATCTCCAATGTCAAGGTCGCCACGACTAAAAATAGATTTAAAAAAAAAAAAAAATTACAAAGGGGGTTAATTTTTTTTGGTCATTTCAAAAGTTCAGTTTGAGTTTTCTCCCTTTATCAGATTTTTTTTTCACAATGAAAACCTGGTTTTGTGACAATTTTGTCCCTTGTTCTTTTATAAAAAGGAAAACTTTTTCTGAATCTTGAACCCATTCATATAAGCTAACAGTTTCTAATTGATATGTACTTTTCAGTACTCAAAACCATAGATATTGTGTTCAGAGGTAAGCCTGTGTTCATAACAAAAGTGTTACTAAATACTAGTGACTGCATGTTTACACCCACATAATTATGTTGGCCCTAACAATTAACCTGGACGTGTAGTTTTTGATATCTCTGACAAAACTAACGTTACTCTTAACCCATTTATGCAAAGTGGACTCTCCCATCCTTCTAAATTGGATCAATTTATTCCCAAAATTAGGGATGTCTAGTATATTTATTTCTATATTTAGAATATTACTTACTGAAATTCCTTTAAGCAAACAGCGCAGACCCAGATGAGACGCCGCATCATGTGGCGTCTCATCTGGGTCTACGCTGTTTGCAATGTCCTTTTTTCAGGACGCTAGGCATGAATGGGTTAACCTTGTGTCACTATATAAGCCTTGTTTTGGGAAACTGGACTTAATGCATGTGTGTAGAGTGTCATCATACATTTGCTTGTGCAGTCTTCTGAGGCTAATAAGTGGCAAAAATGTTCCCCTAAAATTGGATTTTTGTTAAAATGAGACTTTTTTTAAAACAAAAAATGCTATAAAAGCAGAAAGGTTATCCTGGATTACATTGTGCAGACAGCGCAGGCTAATCTGGGACCACAATATCCACACATGCATTAAGCCCTGTTTTCCCAGAGCAAGGCTCATATTCTTCATGAATATCAATTTTTAAGGTGTGAGTACAAATATTCCATGAAAAATCCATGATAAAACTTTGTACTTTGTTATCCTCGCCGAAAAAAAATTCGGAGGGGATATAGTAATTGGTCCTGTCTGTCTGTCCGTCTGTCCGTCTGACTGAAACTTTGTCGGGAGCATAACTCCAAATCTATTCAATGGATTTACTTTAAACTTAGAATATAAACAGATGGCAACTAGGAGAAGTGCAGTGACCAAGAAACACAACTCTATCTACCTTAGTTTTTGAATTATCTCCCCTTTTATATAATTTTAAAGTAAATTTTTGTCCGGAGCATAACTCTAAATCTAAAGTAAATTTTTTGTCCGGAGCATAACTCTAAATCTACTAAAGGGATTTACTTGAAATTTGAATTATAAACAAATGGCAAGTAGGAAAAGTGCAGTTACTAAGAACGATAACTCTATCTACCTTACATGTAGTTCTTGAATTATTTCCCCTTTTATATAACTTTAAATTTTTTACCGGAGCATAACTCTAAATCTTCGAAAGGGATTTACTTGAAACTTGAAATATAAACATATGGCAACTAGGAGAAGTGCATTGACCAAGAACCATAACGCTTTCTACCTTAGTTTTTGAATTATCTCCCCTTTTATATAATTTTAAAGTAAATTTTTGTCCGGAGCATAACTCTAAATCTACTTAAGGGATTTACTTGAAACTTCAAACTTAAACAGATGGCAAGAAGGAGAAGTGCAGTGACTAAGAACCATAACTCTATCTACCTTAGTGTTTGAATTATATCCCTTTATTTAATTTCAAAGTAAATTTTTGTCCGGAGCATAATGAATTATCTACCTTTATTTGTTTTTACAAATATTATTCTACTCTCAAAAACTAATGTTGTCATACAAGCAAACACATTTCGGTTGGGATTTGGCACTACTGTGACAAGCTCTTGTTACATTTATAATGGCTTTTATATTTTCTGAATTGAATGATCTGTAAACAACATAAATGATTCTTCAATCTTTTTATAAAGCAAAACTATTTGACTTGTTTACAAAAGTCATGTTAAAGTTTGATTTTGTCATCTTTTTCAATACTGGCCATGTAAAGATGGGGCTCATAGCTCAATATTAACGCTTAAATGTACAAGGGTTTTTCAGTGTAATCTCTATTTTAGACTATCTGTGCTATAGGTTCAAAGAAGGGTAAAGTTAGTGTGAGCAGTTAGTTAAGTATCAATTTAGTGTATGCTTTCCGGGGTTTATAGAGAAATATCAGTCAATTAAAACAGATAACTCACTGTTTCAAACAGTGAAAAATATAATATTTTCTATTATCCATAATTTTCACTTTTTTACTGTGAAATGACGTGATTTTTTTGACAAAATGACGTCATTATTCCAGCAAAATTCTCCAGTTAAATTCAAGAATGATCATAGAAATAATATTTTAAAGTCTTGCGCAAATCCAACAAATATCGGTTATATATATTACAGTATGATGCATGTTTTGAAAACTTAAATCTGAGCTTCACTACAGAAAAACAGGGCTTAATGCAAGTCTGTAAAGTGTCTTCCCAGATAAGACTGTGTTGTTTCCAAAGGCTTATCAGGGACAACAAGTTCTGATTTAATGGAAGTTCTTGTTTAAAGGAAGTCCCTTTTGAACGAAAATCCAGTCTAGGCAGAATGTTTTGTGTAGGCTGATCAGAGATGACGCTTTATGCACATGCATCAAACACGTTTTTCCAGAATGAGGCTCATTTGTTTAAGGTCATGGTAACTATGATATATGAAGTCTTCAGGACTAGGTGTATAGCTATTGAACCTGCTTAGATCGTATAAGATTGTTATATATGGAAGTCCCAATATTCGCTATTGATACATACAGTAAATATTGAATAAATGTTTTCTTAAGTCATTGGTGATAAAACGGGCCAATTTTAGCCATTCAGTGATTTAAAAAAAAGTACCCTTGAATCCCTTTTTTAATAGTTTTATTTATGTGATATTTACTTTATATACATTCTCTAGACTATAGCGCTAAACTTTTATATATATTTTTTATCTGGAGTTTCGTTGTTATTGTTAATTCATTAGAAAGAATGATACAAGATTAAAGATAACGGGTAAGGTTAAAATGATTTATTTTCATGTTAATATAACAGGTATATTGAAACATTTTATTTACAGCCTATTAAGCCTTTTTATGCCCCCGGATTGAATGATCGGGGGTATATTGTTTTTGGCCTGTCTGTCTGTCATTCTGTTACTCTGTCATTCTGTCCCAAAACTTTAACCTTGGTTAAAGTTTTGCGATAACTTTTGCAATTTTGAACATAGCAACTTGATATTTGGCATTCATGTGTGTCTCATGGAGCTGCACATTTTGAGTGGTGAAAGGTCAAGGTCATCCTTCAAGGTCAAAGGTGACATATATGGCTTTAAAGCGGCGCAATAGGGGGCATTGTGTTTCTGACAAACACATCTCTTGTTTTTAACTAAAAATAGTCCTGAAAAATGTTGGCATTGAAACTGAAAGTGCATATTAAAGATCAACATGTGCTATATTTTCTTATTTGACCATAGGCAATTACAGTTATCTGCCAAAATAAATGTGTTATCATGTAAAGCCTTGGCAACAAGTCACTTGAATTGAAAGAATAAAATACTACTTTATTGTTGACAAATGATTAATCAAGGATTTATCCCCAAACTTTGTTTATCATCTGAATATTGCTGTATCAGATACAATAGTGTAATAAGATAAAATAATCAGTACAACACGTTACTTTTGTTTATTAATTATTCATTTATTTATTTATGTACAATATACAATAGTGTCACACTATTCCCTTAACCCATTCCCACTTAGATATGTATTTTGAGTGAAAGAACTTGTAGTCCATAGAAAGTTAATTTAATTAAAGACCGTTCTAACTAGATTCAAGTTGTAACATCATCATTTCCAATCCTAAGATAATGATGAGCAGCAAACAGCATAAAACCTGAACAGACTGCAAGTTTCTTGCAGTCTGTTCTGGCTTTATGCTGTGTGCAAAAGCCGTTTTTACTTTGCTTCTGATGGGGAAAGGGTTAAAACAATTCACGATCTGGGAAACAAGGGTTTATTGCATGTGTTTAAAGAAAAAATATACGGTAATTTAACCCTTAAAGCGCTGGAGCCGAATTTTAAAGGCCTTTGCAAACAGTTTGGATCCAGATGAGACGCCACAGAACGTGGCGTCTCATCAGGATCCAAACTGTTTGCTATTCTGATAGTATTCTTTGAAAAAAATCGAAGAAAATGCTTATTTTAGAAATTCAGCAGACTACATTTTAGCAGAAGACAAATTACCCAGCATGCAAAGGGTATTGAGTGTTATTCAAGATTAGCCAGAGTTTGCAGACTCTAATTTAATAATTGGGATAAGATTTACGAACATGCATTAAGCCCCTTTTTTCCAGGGTGACGCTCAAATGTATTAGCTCAACTAGGCTCAAGGTTTGTGGTTTTTTAGGCCTCAAAATTATATCAGCAAGATTCAACGCAAGTGTTTGTTATTTTCATTTTCAGGATTTAGAAGATGCAGAAAACAATAGACCTTTCTCCGATTCAGAAAGGAGTTTAACAGGGACCCAGGAGCTTTGGGAAAGAAAGACTAGCGAGAAACACAAAGTGGAAGTTGTTGGCTGACGTAAATGTTTGTATTAGAAAAAAATGACAAATATATGACAGATAGTAATAAAAAGGCTCTAGGTGTGTGCATAGAAAATATAGCAAATTTTTGTTGGAAATGAATTGTTCATTTGCAGGTGGGTATTACTCAGAAAACAATGTTTATGGCATGTTGCAGAATCGGCATGAACTGTTCAAGAGAGCTTGCGTTAATTAAAATTCATGATCTTGTTTATTGGCTACTTCCACACGATTGTAAAGGAACATTACAAATATAAATGTATGAGGTACATAGTTATAATGTTGAAGGGAGTAGAAAAAGTTTAAATAATTTTGAGGAAAACTACTTGTCCAGTTGTTGGGTGTGTAATATGATGCTCATATCAAAGGTGTTTCAACAGTAATTTATGGGGTTTTGTTTAAAATTAATGTGTTTACATGAAAGGTGTATATATTTGTGCCAAAAGCAATCCGAGGAAAATCTCAAATTTTCTTTTGTTACTGAGATATACATGTGCAGTTCTGAAAACTTTCAATTGATCTGACTCAGGAGAAGGTGAACTTTGTGATTTATAAGGAATATTGTTTATTGATAATTCATTTTAAATTCAACTTCTTTTCCTTTGAACTTTTAACATTTAATCACATAGGGTAAATTAAATTGTGTTATAGTCATGGAGATATTTTTGTTATATTGAATTAAAACAATTCAGTAAGTATTCATTAAAACTAAGTGAAATACACTGTGACACTGCATCTATCAGTTTTGATAATATTGGATTCTTCGATGCCAAATTATGCTTTCCATAATTTTCATGTTACAGTAAATCAGGAGATTTTCAAATTCAGCTTATGTTTACAAAACAATGAAAAGTTTTGCAAATCGCAGAAAAAGAATAAAACTGATTTTTATAATGCATGCACTTTTTTGTTTTATACTTATTAAGGCATTTATTTCAGCAGACATGAATGTTGATCCATTTTCTGTATTCTGTGCTTCAAAAGCAAAATCACTGCCCATGTGTAATGTCAGATATGAACATGTTTGTTCCATTTTTTGTGCTTTGACTTTAAATACCCATGAGTCTGATATTTATCTAACAGACTTTTAAATACCCAATCTGATAGTGTTTAACAGACATATTTAAATACCAATTGCTAATACTTTTTATTGGTCAATGCTCTTGTTTTTACATGGGTAAGATCATACACTGTTCTTTCGCTAAACAAGGCAATATTTGTCTTTTTCAGGTTTTGTGTTTATTATATTTATTGAAGGTTATATCAACCTTTTTCTTTTAAATATATTAGCTTATTTAGTATTATCATGATAAACTAAGGTAAAATACTTGTTACTAAAAAACAACAACAACAAATGATTTAAAAAAAATGTCATATTTGATTTCTATGTAAATTAAAGTTTGTGAACATTTTTTTAAACTATCATATCATAGTTTACAATTATTCAGAATCTATACTATGTAAAGTAACCATTTGCAAATTTATTATGAACATTATGTTGACACACTCTCTTTACTGCAAGTGATAAGTCCTTATTGGTTATTATCAATTAATGTTCAAATTATAGAACTTGATGTTAAAACATTGGTTTACTATATAAGAATTGGTTATGTAAAGCATGTGTTTTGATGGCATTTACATTGTATGTACAATTGTGAGGAATAAATGAAAGTACATACACAACTGAACTGTCCTGAAATGTCTTTTTTTTAAGAAACGTATTAGCCTGGATAAAGATATGTTTGTATTTTTTAAGATCAATATTTATCATGGTTTCTATTTGAAATGCATTTTACAAATTATAATATATGTTGCTCAAGTTTTAAGATGGAAAATAATGTAAGATTATTGTTGCAAAGTTATGTGTTGTGACTGTTTATTTTAACAATATTTTATAACTGTTGTTGAATGTTTTAAACAACTGTTTACTTGTTTTGCAAAAGAGCTTGTAAAACGGTTCAAGTTTAGAACGAACAACAACTAAGGCATTTTTAACTCCAAGAATACATTCTTATTTTTAATGTTGAATTGTGTATAATTGCCAGTGAACTGTCACTGTGCTTTATAGTATTAGAAATATTAGATAATGTAATGGCTTTTATTTGAATTTTATGTTTCAATGCTTTTATTGTGTCTTTTGGTCTGTGATATCTGTTTCATTTGTTATAAAAGAGTTTTACATTTTTGTAATCCAGTTTTCCTTAAAGGTAACTATAACTTATCCCAGTATATAACTGGGCTGTAGAAAAATTATTATTATTTAATTAATTGACAGACTCGAAAGAGTTTATATTATGTGCTAGATATGTCATTATAAATAGTTATTGATTTATATTCTCAGACCGTCATACAATTAGGTATTTTTTTATTCACATATGGAGGTATTTTTGTACCTGTTCATATCTGAAGGTTGTTTAGTTTTATAAAAATTAATTCCATGTTTAGTTTTATAAAATTAATTCCAGAATCATTTTTGTTGTATTATGTTCAATTACTTGGACATTCCAAAAGCTAGAAGGTTATTTGGTAATCTTACAGCACGAACTTTTTCTTCATAATAAAGGCTACTATTCTTTTAATAAATGCTTCATTTTGCTCTGTTTATTTACACACACATATGTTAAAATATACATACGGCAATAAAGTTGATTTATGCGATGACAAAACCTTTCCAACAATGTGTCATTAAAACGTCAAATTCAATTACTGGCATTCTTTTTAATATTGAGTTGTGTATCCGTGTAAATTTCAGACTACTTTTAAAATAACAAAATATGATCTCCACTTCTTAATAACTTTTATTACACCCTGCTTCATAATACAACACACAGCTTTGGGATTATTGTTTCTTACACCCTGCTTCATAATACAACACACAGCGTTGGGATTATTGTTTATTACACCCTGCTTCATAATACAACACACAGCGTTGGGATTATTGTTTTTTACTGCTGTGACAAATAAAATTGAAAAAAATGTTTTTATAATTCTATACAGCCTACTGAGCCTAATAAATGAATTCCATTTATTGTATATACATTTACACTCATTGTTTATGTTCTTATAATTTATGTAATATTTTACTGCAATTTAGTCATTTGTATTTATTTTCTGTAAACACAGTTTACAAAGAAATGCTCCATTTTTATACAATATGTTAAATTCAGTATATTTACTTTACAAAATATGTCCAGAAGAACAACAACACAAGTTTTCATGAGTTTACAACTTCTGTTGTTCTTCTCAACATTGGCCTTTTGTTGTATGCTCACAGGTTTTGTTCATAGATATTTACAATAAACATTGTTGATGATTTAGAACTCTTTCCATTTTCTATAGTACTTCGTAGTTAATAGTAATGTGTACTCCGGGAAATGCTTCTGAAATAAATCTTGTAGAAAGTAAATTATGTGCCTTGTTTTCTTTTTTATGCATATTATTAACAAAAAAAACACACATCAAATCAGTCTTTCTGTAGGAAAACGGGGGATTAATGCATTTCCATAAAATCAGGGATGCCACTTTCCGCTTAAAATGGCTTTTCTTTAAGAATAGACATCCTTTAAACTATAAAAACAACAAGCTAATTCGTTGAATTGATATCCCCTGCCATTATACTTCTGGACACAAAAGTATTCTGGACGGATGGACAAGGCCAATGTGCATCATCCTCTTATCCATATGTATACTCATACCGAGTTTCAATGAAATCCGTCAAAGCACGTCCAATATATGGCTTCGGACACACAAAAACAGCATTTTTCAAGATACAAAGGGCCATAACTCCGTTATTATCAGATGGTGTACAATGCCATTTGGCGTGGATTATCTTAACCTTGTGTCATTATATAAGCCTTGTTTTGGGAAACTGGACTTAATGCATGTGTGTAGAGTGTCATCATACATTTGCTTGTGCAGTCTTCTGAGGCTAATAAGTGGCAAAAATTTTCCCCTAAAATTGGATTTTTGTTAAAATGCGACTTTTTTAAAAACAAAAAATGCTATAAAAGCAGAGAGGTTATCCTGGATTACATTGTGCAGACAGCGCAGGCTAATCTGGGACCACAATATCCACACATGCATTAAGCCCTGTTTTCCCAGAGCAAGGCTCATATTCTTCATGAATATCAATTTTAAAGGTGTGAGTACAAATATTCCATGACAAATCCATGATAAAACTTTGTACTTTGTTATCCCTGCTGAAAAAAAATTCGGAGGGGATATAGTAATTGGTCCTGTCTGTCCGTCTGTCTGTCTGACTGAAACTTTGTCCGGAGCATAACTCCAAATCAATTCAATGGATTTACTTTAAACTTAGAATATAAACAGATGGCAACTAGGAGAAGATCAGTGACCAAGAACCACAACTCTATCTACCTTAGTTTTTGAATTATCTCCCCTTTAATATAATTTTAAAGTGAATTTTTGTCCGGAGCATAACTCTAAATCTACTGAAGGGATATACTTGAAACTTGAAATATAAACAGATGGCAACTAGGAGAAGTGCAGTGACCAAGAACCACAACTCTATCTACCTTAGTTTTTGAATTATCTCCCCTTTTTTATAATTTTAAAGTAAATTTTTTGTCCGGAGCATAACTCTAAATTTACTGAAAAGATTTACTTGAAACTTGAAATATAAACAGATGGCAACTAGGAGAGGTGCAGTGACCAAAAACCACAACTCTATCTACCTTAGTTTTTGAATTATCTCCCCTTTTTTATAATTTTTAAGTAAATTTGTTGTCCGGAGCATAACTCTAAATCTACTGAAAAGATTTACTTGAAACTTGAAATATTAACAGATGGCAAGTAGGAAAAGTGCAGTGAGTAAGAACCATAACTCTATCTACCTTAGTTTTGAATTATCTCCCATTTTATATAACTTTAAAGTACATTTTGTCCGGAGCATAACTCCAAATCTATTCAATGGATTTACTTTAAACTTAGAATATAAACAGATGGCAACTAGGAGAAGTGCAGTGACCAATAACCATAACTCTATCTACCTTAATTTTTTTAATTATCTCCCCTTTTATATAACTAAAGTAAATTTTTGTCCGGAGCATGGCTCTAAATCTGAAGGGATTTACTTGAAACTTGAAATATAAACAGATGGCAAGTAGGAAAAGTGCAGTGACTAAGAACGATAACTCTATCTACCTTAGTTCTTGAATTATCTCCCCTTTTATATAACTTTAAAGTTAATTTTTGTCCGGAGCATAACTCTAAATCTACTAAAGGGATTTACTTGAAACTTGAAATATAAACATATGGCAACTAGGAGAAGTGCATTGACCAAGAATCATAACTCTTTCTACCCTAGTTTTTGAATTATCTCCCCTTTTATATAATTTTTTAGTAAATTTTTGTCCGGAGCATAACTCTAAATCTACTGAAGGGATTTGCTTGAAACTTGAAACTTAAACAGATGGAAAGTAGGAGAAGTGCAGTGACTAAGAACCATAAATCTATCGATCTTAGTGTTTGAATTATATCCCTTTATTTAATTTCAAAGTAAATTTTTGTCCGGAGCATAATGAATTATCTCCCTTTATTTGTTTTTGCAAATATTATTCTACTCTCTAAAACAAAAGTTGTCATACAAGCAAACACATTTCGGCGGGGATTTGGCACTACTGTGACAAGCTCTTGTTACATTTATAATGGCTTTCATATTTTCTGAATTGAATGATCTGTAAACAACATAAATGATTCTTCAATCTTTTTATAAAGCAAAACTATTTGACTTGTTTACAAAAGTCATGTTAAAGTTTGATTTTGTCATCTTTTTCAATACGATGTAAAGATGGGGCTCATAGCTCAATATTAACGCTCAAGTGTACAAGGGTTTTTCAGTGTAATCTCTATTTTTGACTATCTGTGCTATAGGTTCAAAGAAGGGTAAAGTTAGTGTGAGCAGTTAGTTAAGTATCTGTTTAGTGCATGAACTACATCAATTTATTGTATGCTTTCCGGTGGTTAAGAGAAATATCAGTCAATTAAAACAGATAACTCACTGTTTCAAACAGTGAAAAATATAATATTTTCTATTATCTATTATCCATAATTTTCACTTTTTTACTGTGAAATGACGTGATTATTTTGACAAAATGACATCATTATTCCAGCAAAATTCTCCAGTTAAATTCAAGAATGATCATAGAAATAATATTTTCAAGAGTGCGCAAATCCAACAAATATCGGCTATATATATTACAGTATGATGCGTGTTAAGAAAACTTAAATCTGAGCTTCACTACAGGAAAACAGGGCTTAATGCAAGTCTGTAAAGTTTTTTCACAGATAAGACTGTGTTGTTCCCAAAGGCTTATCAGGGACAACAAGTTCTGATTTAATGGAAGTTCTTGTGTAAAGGAAGTCCCTTTTGAACGAAAATCAAAGGCTTATCAGGGACAACGAGTTCTGATTTAATGGAAGTTCTTGTGTAAAGGAAGTCCCTTTTGAACGAAAATCAAAGGCTTATCAGGGACAACGAGTTCTGATTTAATGGAAGTTCTTGTGTAAAGGAAGTCCCTTTTGAACGAAAATCAAAGGCTTATCAGGGACAACGAGTTCTGATTTAATGAAAGTTCTTGTGTAAAGGAAGTCCCTTTTGAACGAAAATCAAAGGCTTATCAGGGACAACGAGTTCTGATTTAATGGAAGTTCTTGTGTAAAGGAAGTCCCTTTTGAACGAAAATCAAAGGCTTATCAGGGACAACGAGTTCTGATTTAATGGAAGTTCTTGTGTAAAGGAAGTCCCTTTTGAACGAAAATCAAAGGCTTATCAGGGACAACGAGTTCTGATTTAATGGAAGTTCTTGTGTAAAGGAAGTCCCTTTTGAACGAAAATCAAAGGCTTATCAGGGACAACGAGTTCTGATTTAATGGAAGTTCTTGTGTAAAGGAAGTTCCTTTTGAACGAAAATCCAGTCTAAGCAAAATGTTTTGTCTAGGCTTATATAAGATGACACTTTATGCACATGCATCAAACACATTTTTCCAGAATGAGGCTCATTTGTTTAAGGTCATGGTAACTATGATATATGAAGTCTTCAGGACTAGGTGTATAGCTATTGAACCTGCTTAGATCGTATAAGATTGTAATATATGGAAGTCCCAATATTCGCTATTGATACATACAGTAAATATTGAATAAATGTTTTCTTAAGTCATTGGTGATAAAACGGGCCAATTTTAGCCATTCGGTGATTTAAAAAAAAAGTACCCTTGAATCCCTTTTTTAATAGTTTTATTTATGTGATATTTACTTTATATACATTCTCTAGACTATAGCGCTAAACTTTTTTATATATTTTTTTATCTGGAGTTTTGTTGTTATTGTTAATTCATTAGAAAGAATGATACAAGATTAAAGATAACGGGTAAGATTAAAATGATTTATTTTCATGTTAATATAACAGGTATATTGAAACATTTTATTTACAGCCTATTAAGCTTTTTTATGCCCCCGGATTGAATGATCGGGGGTATATTGTTTTTGGCCTGTCTGTCTGTCATTCTGTTACTCTGTCATTCTGTCCCAAAACTTCAACCTTGGTTAAAGTTTTGCGATAACTTTTGCAATTTTGAACATAGCAACTTGATATTTGGCATGCATGTGTATCTCATGGAGCTGCACATTTTGAGTGGTGAAAGGTCAAGGTCATCCTTCAAGGTCAAAGGTGACATATATGGCTTCAAAGCGGCGCAATAGGGGGTATTGTGTTTCTGACAAACACATCTCTTTTTTTTAACTAAAAATAGTCCTGAAAAATGTTGGCATTGAAACTGAAAGTGCATATTAAAGATCAACATGTGCTATATTTTCTTATTTGACCATAGGCAATTACAGTTATCTGCCAAAATAAATGTGTTATCATGTAAAGCCTTGGCAACAAGTCACTTGAATTGAAAGAATAAAATACTACTTTATTGTTGACAAATGATTAATCAAGGATTTATCCCCAAACTTTGTTTATCATCTGAATATTGCTGTATCAGATACAATAGTGTAATAAGATAAAATAATCAGTACAACACGTTACTTTTGTTTATTAATTATTCATTTATTTATTTATGTACAATATACAATAGTGTCACACTATTCCCTTAACCCATTCCCACTTAGATATGTATTTTGAGTGAAAGAACTTGTAGTCCATAGAAAGTTAATTTAATTAAAGACCGTTCTAACTAGATTCAAGTTGTAACATCATCATTTCCAATCCTAAGATAATGATGAGCAGCAAACAGCATAAAACCTGAAAAGACTGCAAGTTTCTTGCAGTCTGTTCTGGCTTTATGCTGCGTGCAAAAGCCGTTTTTACTTTGCTTCTGATGGGGAAAGGGTTAAAACAATTCACGATCTGGGAAACAAGGGTTTATTGCATGTGTTTAAAGAAAACATATACGGTAATTTAACCCTTAAAGCGCTGGAGCCGAATTTTAAAGGCCTTTGCAAACAGTTTGGATCCAGATGAGACGCCACAGAACGTGGCGTCTCATCAGGATCCAAACTGTTTGCTATTCTGATAGTATTCTTTGAAAAAAATCGAAGAAAATGCTAATTTTAGAAATTCAGCAGACGACATTTTAGCAGAAGACAAATTACCCAGCATGCAAAGGGTTAAACATTGAGTGTTATTGAAGATTAGCCTGAGTTTGCAGACTCTAATTTAATAATTGGGATAAGATTTACGAACATGCATTAAGCCCCTTTTTTCCAGGGTGACGCTCAAATGTATTAGCTCAACTAGGCTCAAGGTTTGTGGTTTTTTAGGCCTCAAAATTATATCAGCAAGATTCAACGCAAGTGTTTGTTATTTTCATTTTCAGGATTTAGAAGATGCAGAAAACAATAGACCTTTCTCCGATTCAGAAAGGAGTTTAACAGGGACCCAGGAGCTTTGGGAAAGAAAGACTAGCGAGAAACACAAAGTGGAAGTTGTTGGCTGACGTAAATGTTTGTATTAGAAAAAAATGACAAATATATGACAGATAGTAATAAAAAGGCTCTAGGTGTGTGTATAGAAAATATAGCAAATTTTTGTTGGAAATGAATTGTTCATTTGCAGGTGGGTATTACTCAGAAAACAATGTTTATGGCATGTTGCAGAATCGGCATGAACTGTTCAAGAGAGCTTGCGTTAATTAAAATTCATGATCTTGTTTATTGGCTACTTCCACACGATTGTAAAGGAACATTACAAATATAAATGTATGAGGTACATAGTTATAATGTTGAATGGAGTAGAAAAAGTTTAAATAATTTTGAGGAAAACTACTTGTCCAGTTGTTGGGTGTGTAATATGATGCTCATATCAAAGGTGTTTCAACAGTAATTTATGGGGTTTTGTTTAAAATTAATGTGTTTACATGAAAGGTGTATATATTTGTGCCAAAAGCAATCCGAGGAAAATCTCAAATTTTCTTTTGTTACTGAGATATACATGTGCAGTTCTGAAAACTTTCAATTGATCTGACTCAGGAGAAGGTGAACTTTGTGATTTATAAGGAATATTGTTTATTGATAATTCATTTTAAATTCAACTTCTTTTCCTTTGAACTTTTAACATTTAATCACATAGGGTAAATTAAATTGTGTTATAGTCATGGAGATATTTTTGTTATATTGAATTAAAACAATTCAGTAAGTATTCATTAAAACTAAGTGAAATACACTGTGACACTGCATCTATCAGTTTTGATAATATTGGATTCTTCGATGCCAAATTATGCTTTCCATAATTTTCATGTTACAGTAAATCAGGAGATTTTCAAATTCAGCTTATGTTTACAAAACAATGAAAAGTTTTGCAAATCGCAGAAAAAGAATAAAACTGATTTTTATAAAGCATGCACTTTTTTGTTTTATACTTATTAAGGCATTTATTTCAGCAGACATGAATGTTGATCCATTTTCTGTATTCTGTGCTTCAAAAGCAAAATCACTGCCCATGTGTAATGTCAGAATTGAACATGTTTGTTCCATTTTTTGTGCTTTGACTTTAAATACCCATGAGTCTGATATTTATCTAACAGACTTTTAAATACCCAATCTGATAGTGTTTAACAAACATATTTAAATACCAATTGCTAATACTTTTTATTGGTCAATGCTCTTGTTATTACATGGGTAAGATCATACACTGTTCTTTCGCTAAACAAGGCAATATTTGTCTTTTTTCAGGTTTTGTGTTTATTATATTTATTGAAGGTTATATCAAATTTTTTCTTTTAAATATATTAATTTATTTAGTATTATCATGATAAACTAAGGTAAAATACTTGTTACTATAAAACAACAACAACAAATGCCATGATTAAAAAAAAAGACATATTTGATTTCTATGTAAATTAAAGTTTGTGAACATTTTTTAAAACTATCATATCATAGTTTACAATTATTCAGAATCTATACTATGTAAAGTAACCATTTGCAAATTTATTATGAACATTATGTTGACACACTCTCTTTACTGCAAGTGATAAGTCCTTATTGGTTATTATCAATTAATGTTCAAATTATAGACCTTGATGTTAAAACATTGGTTTACTATATAAGAATTGGTTATGTAAAGCATGTGTTTTGATGGCATTTACATTGTATGTACAATTGTGAGGAATAAATGAAAGTACATACACAACTGAACTGTCCTGAAATGTCTTTTTTTTAAGAAACGTATTAGCCTGGATAAAGATATGTTTGTATTTTTTAAGATCAATATTTATCATGGTTTCTATTTGAAATGCATTTTACAAATTATAATATATGTTGCTCAAGTTTTAAGATGGAAAATAATGTAAGATTATTGTTGCAAAGTTATGTGTTGTGACTGTTTATTTTAACAATATTTTATAACTGTTGTTGAATGTTTTAAACAACTGTTTACTTGTTTTGCAAAAGAGCTTGTAAAACGGTTCAAGTTTAGAACGAACAACTAAGGCATTTTTAACTCCAAGAATACATTCTTATTTTTAATGTTGAATTGTGTATAATTACCAGTGAACTGTCACTGTGCTTTATAGTATTAGAAATATTAGATAATGTAATGGCTTTTATTTGAATTTTATGTTTCAATTCTTTTATTGTGTCTTTTGGTCTGTGATATCTGTTTCATTTGTTATAAAAGAGTTTTACATTTTTGTAATCCAGTTTTCCTTAAAGGTAACTATAACTTATCCCAGTATATAACTGGGCTGTAGAAAAATTATTATTATTTAATTAATTGACAGACTCGAAAGAGTTTATATTATGTGCTAGATATGTCATTATAAATAGTTATTGATTTATATTCTCAGACCGTCATACAATTAGGTATTTTTTTATTCACATATGGAGGTATTTTTGTACCTGTTCATATCTGAAGGTTGTTTAGTTTTATAAAAATTAATTCCATGTTTAGTTTTATAAAATTAATTCCAGAATCATTTTTGTTGTATTATGTTCAATTACTTGGACATTCCAAAAGCTAGAAGGTTATTTGGTAATCTTACAGCACGAAATTTTTCTTCATAATGAAGGCTACTATTCTTTTAATAAATGCTTCATTTTGCTCTGTTTATTTACACACACATATGTTAAAATATACATACGGCAATAAAGTTGATTTATGCGATGACAAAACCTTTCCAACAATGTGTCATAAACGTCAAATTCAATTACTGGCATTCTTTTTAATATTTAGTTGTGTATCTGTGTAAATTTCAGACTACTTTTAAAATAACAAAATATGATCTCCACTTCTTAATAACTTTTATTACACCCTGCTTCATAATACAACACACAGCGTTGGGATTATTGTTTCTTACACCCTGCTTCATAATACAACACACAGCATTGGGATTATTGTTTATTACACCCTGCTTCATAATACAACACACAGCGTTGGGATTATTGTTTCTTACTGCTGTGACAAATTAAATTGAAAAAAATGTTTTTATAATTCTATACAGCCTACTGAGCCTAATAAATGAATTCCATTTATTGTATATACATTTACACTCATTGTTTATGTTCTTATAATTTATGTAATATTTACTGCAATTTAGTCATTTGTATTTATTTTCTGTAAACACAGTTTACAAAGAAATGCTCCATTTTTATACAATATGTTAAATTCAGTATATTTACTTTACAAAATATGTCCAGAAGAACAACAACACAAGTTTTCATGAGTTTACAACTTCTGTTGTTCTTCTCAACATTGGCCTTTTGTTGTATGCTCATAGGTTTTGTTCATAGATATTTACATAAACATTGTTGATGATTTAGAACTCTTTCCATTTTCTATAGTACTTCGTAGTTAATAGTAATGTGTACTCCGGGAAATGCTTCAGAAATAAATCTTGTAGAAAGTAAATTATGTGCCTTGTTTTCTTTTTATGCATATTATTAACAAAAAAAAACACACATCAAATCAGTCTTTCTGTAGGAAAACGGGGGATTAATGCATTTCCATAAAATCAGGGATGCCACTTTCCGCTTAAAATGGCTTTTCTTTAAGAATAGACATCCTTTAAACTATAAAAACAACAAGCTAATTCGTTGAATTGATATCCCCTGCCATTATACTTCTGGACACAAAAGTATTCTGGACGGATGGACAAGGCCAATGTGCATCATCCTCTTATCCATATGTATACTCATACCGAGTTTCAATGAAATCCGTCAAAGCACGTCCAATATATGGCTTCGGACACACAAAAACAGCATTTTTCAAGATACAAAGGGCCATAACTCCGTTATTATCAGATGGTGTACAATGCCATTTGGCGTGGATTATCTTAACCTTGTGTCATTATATAAGCCTTGTTTTGGGAAACTGGACTTAATGCATGTGTGTAGAGTGTCATCATACATTTGCTTGTGCAGTCTTCTGAGGCTAATAAGTGGCAAAAATTTTCCCCTAAAATTGGATTTTTGTTAAAATGCGACTTTTTTAAAAACAAAAAATGCTATAAAAGCAGAGAGGTTATCCTGGATTACATTGTGCAGACAGCGCAGGCTAATCTGGGACCACAATATCCACACATGCATTAAGCCCTGTTTTCCCAGAGCAAGACTCATATTCTTCATGAATATCAATTTTAAAGGTGTGAGTACAAATATTCCATGACAAATCCATGATAAAACTTTGTACTTTGTTATCCCTGCTGAAAAAAAATTCGGAGGGGATATAGTAATTGGTCCTGTCTGTCCGTCTGTCTGTCTGACTGAAACTTTGTCCGGAGCATAACTCCAAATCTATTCAATGGATTTACTTTAAACTTAGAATATAAACAGATGGCAACTAGGAGAAGATCAGTGACCAAGAACCACAACTCTATCTACCTTAGTTTTTGAATTATCTTCCCTTTTTTTATAATTTTAAAGTAAATTTTTTGTCCGGAGCATAACTCTAAATTTACTGAAAAGATTTACTTGAAACTTGAAATATAAACAGATGGCAACTAGGAGAGGTGCAGTGACCAAAAACCACAACTCTATCTACCTTAGTTTTTGAATTATCTCCCCTTTTTTATAATTTTTAAGTAAATTTTTTGTCCGGAGCATAACTCTAAATCTACTGAAAAGATGTACTTGAAACTTGAAATATTAACAGATGGCAAGTAGGAAAAGTGCAGTGAGTAAGAACCATAACTCTATCTACCTTAGTTTTTGAATTATCTCCCATTTTATATAACTTTAAAGTACATTTTGTCCGGAGCATAACTCCAAATCTATTCAATGGATTTACTTTAAACTTAGAATATAAACAGATGGCAACTAGGAGAAGTGCAGTGACCAATAACCATAACTCTATCTACCTTAATTTTTTTAATTATCTCCCCTTTTATATAACTTTAAAGTAAATTTTTGTCCGGAGCATGGCTCTAAATCTGAAGGGATTTACTTGAAACTTGAAATATAAACAGATGGCAAGTAGGAAAAGTGCAGTGACTAAGAACGATAACTCTATCTACCTTAGTTCTTGAATTATCTCCCCTTTTATATAACTTTAAAGTTAATTTTTGTCCGGAGCATAACTCTAAATCTACTAAAGGGATTTGCTTGAAACTTGAAATATAAACATATGGCAACTAGGAGAAGTGCATTGACCAAGAATCATAACTCTTTCTACCCTAGTTTTTGAATTATCTCCCCTTTTATATAATTTTTTAGTAAATTTTTGTCCGGAGCATAACTCTAAATCTACTGAAGGGATTTGCTTGAAACTTGAAACTTAAACAGATGGAAAGTAGGAGAAGTGCAGTGACTAAGAACCATAAATCTATCGATCTTAGTGTTTGAATTATATCCCTTTATTTAATTTCAAAGTAAATTTTTGTCCGGAGCATAATGAATTATCTCCCTTTATTTGTTTTTGCAAATATTATTCTACTCTCTAAAACAAAAGTTGTCATACAAGCAAACACATTTCGGCGGGGATTTGGCACTACTGTGACAAGCTCTTGTTACATTTATAATGGCTTTCATATTTTCTGAATTGAATGATCTGTACACAACATAAATGATTCTTCAATCTTTTTATAAAGCAAAACTATTTGACTTGTTTACAAAAGTCATGTTAAAGTTTGATTTTGTCATCTTTTTCAATACGATGTAAAGATGGGGCTCATAGCTCAATATTAACGCTCAAGTGTACAAGGGTTTTTCAGTGTAATCTCTATTTTTGACTATCTGTGCTATAGGTTCAAAGAAGGGTAAAGTTAGTGTGAGCAGTTAGTTAAGTATCTGTTTAGTGCATGAACTACATCAATTTATTGTATGCTTTCCGGTGGTTAAGAGAAATATCAGTCAATTAAAACAGATAACTCACTGTTTCAAACAGTGAAAAATATAATATTTTCTATTATCTATTATCCATAATTTTCACTTTTTTACTGTGAAATGACGTGATTATTTTGACAAAATGACATCATTATTCCAGCAAAATTCTCCAGTTAAATTCAAGAATGATCATAGAAATAATATTTTCAAGAGTGCGCACATCCAACAAATATCGGCTATATATATTACAGTATGATGCATGTTTAGAAAACTTAAATCTGAGCTTCACTACAGGAAAACAGGGCTTAATGCAAGTCTGTAAAGTTTTTTCCCAGATAAGACTGTGTTGTTCCCAAAGGCTTATCAGGGACAACAAGTTCTGATTTAATGGAAGTTCTTGTGTAAAGGAAGTCCCTTTTGAACGAAAATCAAAGGCTTATCAGGGACAACGAGTTCTGATTTAATGGAAGTTCTTGTGTAAAGGAAGTCCCTTTTGAACGAAAATCAAAGGCTTATCAGGGACAACGAGTTCTGATTTAATGGAAGTTCTTGTGTAAAGGAAGTCCCTTTTAAACGAAAATCAAAGGCTTATCAGGGACAACGAGTTCTGATTTAATGGAAGTTCTTGTGTAAAGGAAGTCCCTTTTAAACGAAAATCAAAGGCTTATCAGGGACAACGAGTTCTGATTTAATGGAAGTTCTTGTGTAAAGGAAGTCCCTTTTGAACGAAAATCAAAGGCTTATCAGGGACAACGAGTTCTGATTTAATGGAAGTTCTTGTGTAAAGGAAGTCCCTTTTGAACGAAAATCAAAGGCTTATCAGGGACAACGAGTTCTGATTTAATGGAAGTTCTTGTGTAAAGGAAGTCCCTTTTGAACGAAAATCAAAGGCTTATCAGGGACAACGAGTTCTGATTTAATGGAAGTTCTTGTGTAAAGGAAGTCCCTTTTGAACGAAAATCAAAGGCTAATCAGGGACAACGAGTTCTGATTTAATGGAAGTTCTTGTGTAAAGGAAGTCCCTTTTGAACGAAAATCAAAGGCTTATCAGGGACAACGAGTTCTGATTTAATGGAAGTTCTTGTGTTAAGGAAGTTCCTTTTGAACGAAAATCCAGTCTAAGCAAAATGTTTTGTCTAGGCTTATATAAGATGACACTTTATGCACATGCATCAAACACATTACCCAGAATGAGGCTCATTTGTTTAAGGTCATGGTAACTATGATATATGAAGTCTTCAGGACTAGGTGTATAGCTATTGAACCTGCTTAGATCGTATAAGATTGTTATATATGGAAGTCCCGATATTCGCTATTGATACATACAGTAAATATTGAATAAATGTTTTCTTAAGTCATTGGTGATAAAACGGGCCAATTTTAGCCATTCGGTGATTTAAAAAAAAAGTACCCTTGAATCCCTTTTTTAATAGTTTTATTTATGTGATATTTACTTTATATACATTCTCTAGACTATAGCGCTAAACTTTTTTATATATTTTTTTATCTGGAGTTTTGTTGTTATTGTTAATTCATTAGAAAGAATGATACAAGATTAAAGATAACGGGTAAGATTAAATGATTTATTTTCATGTTAATATAACAGGTATATTGAAACATTTTATTTACAGCCTATTTAGCTTTTTTATGCCCCCGGATCGAATGATCGGGGTTAAATTGTTTTTGGCCTGTCTGTCTGTCATTCTGTCACTCTGTCATTCTGTCCTAAAACTTTAACCTTGGTTTTGCGATAACTTTTGCAATTTTGAACATAGCAACTTGATATTTGGCATGCATGTGTATCTCATGGAGCTGCACATTTTGAGTGATGAAAGGTAAAGGTCATCCTTCAAGATCAAAGGTCACAAATATGGCTTCAAAGCGGCGCAATAGGGGGCATTGTGTTTCTGACAAACACATCTCTTGTTTTTAACTAAAAATAGTCCTGAAAAATGTTGACATTGAAACTGAAAGTGCATATTAAAGATCAACATGTGCTATATTTTCTTATTTGACCATAGGCAATTACAGTTATCTGCCAAATTAAATGTGTTATCATGTAAAGCCTTGGCAACAAGTCACTTGAATTCAAAGAATAAAATACTACTTTATTGTTGACAAATGATTAATCAAGGATTTATCCCCAAACTTTGTTTATCATCTGAATATTGCTGTATCAGATACAACAGTGTAATAAGATAAAATAATCAGTACAACACGTTACTTTTGTTTATTAATTATTCATTTATTTATTTATGTACAATATACAATAGTGTCACACGCTTCCCTTAACCCATTCCCACTTAGATATGTATTTTGAGTCAAAGCACTTGTAGTCCATAGAAAGTTAATTTAATGAAAGACCTTTCTAACTAGATACAAGTTTTAACACCATCATTTCCAATCCTTAGATACTGATGAGCAGCACACAGCATAAGACCTGAACAGACTGCTAGTTACTTTCAGGCTGTTAATTCTGGCTTTATGCTGGTTGCAAAAGCCATTTTTATTTTGCTTCTGATGGGGAAAGGGTTAAAACAATTCACAATCTGGGAAACCAGGGTTCATTTCATGACCGTAACAAAGAAATATAATTTAAGCAGTAAGTGTTGTCCAAGATTAGCCTGTGCAGACTGCACAAGCTTATTTAATAAATGGGATAACACTTTATGAACATGCATTGAGTCCCTTTGTTCCAGGGCAACACTCAAATGTATAAGCTCAATTAGGCTCAAGGTTTGTGGTTATTAAGGCCTCCAAATTATATCGGCAAGATTCAACGCAAGTGTTTGTTATTTTCATTTTCAGGATTTAGAAGATGCAGAAAACAATAGACCTTTCTCCGATTCAGAAAGGAGCTTAACAGGGACCCAGGAGCTTTGGGAAAGAAAGACTAGCGAGAAACACAAAGTGGAAGTTGTTGGCTGACGTAAATGTTTGTATTAGAACAAATATGTGACGGATAGTACTAAAAAGGCCCTAGGTGTGTGTATAGAAAATATAGAAAAAAAATTGGGAAAATAAATTGGGAAAATAAATTGGGTATTGCTCAGAGAACAAAGTTATTAGCATGTTGCAGACTCCGCATGAGCTGCTCAAGAGAGCTTGCATTAACCCTTTGCATGCTGGGAAATTTGTCGTCTGCTAAAATGTCGTCTGCTGAATTTCTAAAATTAGCATTTTCTTCGATTTTTTTCCAAAGAATACTATCAGAATAGCAAACAGTTTGGATCCAGATGAGACGCCACGTTCTGTGGCGTCTCATCTGGATCCAAACTGTTTGCAAAGGCCTTCAAAATTCGGTTCCCGCACTGAAAGAGTTAATTGAAATTCATGATCTTGTTTTTTGGCTACTTCCACACAATTGTAACTGAAAAATGACACATATAAATTTTTTTAATTACATATTATGTTGAAGGGGAGGAGAAAAAGTTGAAATAATTATGAGTAAAGCTACTTTTCCCATTGTTGGGTGTGTAATTATATATGATGTTCATATCAAAGGTTTTTCAACAGTAATTTATGGGGTTTTGTTTAAAATAAATGTATTTACATGAAAGGTGTATATATTTGTGCCAAAAGCAATCCGAGGAAAATCTCAAATTTTCTTTTGTTACTGAGATATACATGTGCAGTTCTGAAAACGTTCAATTGATCTGACTCAGGAGAAGGTGAACTTTGTGATTTATAAGGAATATTGTTTATTGATAATTCATTGTAAATTCAACTTCTTATCCTTTGAACTTTTAACATTTAATCACATAGGGTAAATTAAATTGTGTTATAGACATGGAGTTATTTTTGTTATATTGAATTAAAACAATTCAGTAAGTATTCATTAAAACTAAGTGAAATACACTGTGACACTGCATCTATCAGTTTTGATAATATTGGATTCTTCGATGCCAAATTATGCTTTCCATAATTTTCATGTTACAGTAAATCAGGAGATTTTCAAATTCAGCTTATGTTTACAAAACAATGAAAAGTTTTGCAAATCGCAGAAAAATAATAAAACTGATTTTTATAATGCATGCACTTTTTTGTTTTATACTTATTAAGGCATTTATTTCAGCAGAAATGAATGTTGATCCATTTTCTGTATTCTGTGCTTCGAAAGCAAAATCACTGCCCATGTGTAATGTCAGAAATTAACATGTTTGTTCCATTTTTTGTGCTTTGACTTTAAATACCCATGAGTCTGATATTTATCTAACAGACTTTTAAATACCCAATCTGATAGTGTTTAACAAACATATTTAAATACCAATTGCTAATACTTTTTATTGGTCAATGCTCTTGTTATTACATGGGTAAGATCATACACTGTTCTTTCGCTAAACAAGGCAATATTTGTCTTTTTCAGGTTTTGTGTTTATTATGTTTATTGAAGGTTATATCAAATTTTTTCTTTTAAATATATTAATTTATTTAGTATTATCATGATAAACTAAGTAAAATACTTGTTACTATAAAACAACAACAACAAATGCCATGATTAAAAAAAATGACATATTTGATTTCTATGTAAATTAAAGTTTGTGAACATTTTTTAAACTATCATATCATAGTTTACAATTATTCAGAATCTATACTATGTAAAGTAACCATTTGCAAATTTATTATGAACATTATGTTGACACACTCTCTTTACTGCAAGTGATAAGTCCTTATTGATTATTATAAATTAATGTTCAAATTATAGAACTTGATGTTAAAACATTGGTTTATTATATAAGAATTGGTTATGTAAAGCATGTGTTTTGATGGCATTTACATTGTATGTACAATTGTGAGGAATAAATGAAAGTACATACACAACTGAACTGTCCTGAATGTCTTTTTTTTAAAGAAACGTATTAGCCTGGATTAAGATATGTTTGTATTTTTTAAGATCAATATTTATCATGGTTTCTATTTGAAATGCATTTTACAAATTATAATATATGTTGCTCAAGTTTTAAGATGGAAAATAATGTAAGATTATTGTTGCAAAGTTATGTGTTGTGACTGTTTATTTTAACAATATTTTATAACTTTTGTTGTATGTTTTAAACAACTGTTAACTTGTTTTGCAAAAGAGCTTGTAAAACGGTTCAAGTTTAGAACAAACAACAACTAAGGCATTTTTAACTCCAAGAATACATTCTTATTTTTAATGTTGAATTGTGTATAATTACCAGTGAACTGTCACTGTGCTTTATAGGATTAGAAATATTAGATAATGTAATGGCTTTTATTTGAATTTTATGTTTCAATGCTTTTATTGTGTCTTTTGGTCTGTGATATCTGTTTCATTTGTTATAAAAGAGTTTTACATTTTTGTAATCCAGTTTTCCTTAAAGGTAACTATAACTTATCCCAGTATATAACTGGGCTGTAGGAAAATTATTATAATTCAATTAATTGATAGACTTGAAAGAGTTTATATTATGTGCTAGATATGTCATTATAAATAGTTATTGATTTATATTCTCAGATTGTCATACAATTAGGTATTTTTTTATTCACATATGGAGGTATTTTTGTACCTGTTCATATCTGAAGGTTGTTTAGTTTTATAAAAATTAATTCCATGTTTAGTTTTATAAAATTAATTCCAGATTATTTTTGTTGTATTATGTTCAATTCCTTGGACATTCCAAAAGCTAGAAGGTTATTTGGTAATCTCACAGCACAAACTTCTTCATAATGAAGGCTACTATTCTTTTAATAAATGCGTCATTTTGCTCTGTTTATTTACACACACATATATTAAAATATACATACGGCAATAAAGTTGATTAATGCGATGACAAAACCTTCCCAACAATGTGTCATTAAAACGTCAAATTCAATTACTGGCATTCTTTTTAATATTGCGTTGTGTATCTGTGTAAATTTCAGACTACTTTTAAAATAACAAAATATGATCTCCACTTCTTAATAACTTTTATTACACCCTGCTTCATAATACAACACACAGCGTTGGGATTATTGTTTCTTACACCCTGCTTCATAATACAACACACAGCGTTGGGATTATTGTTTATGACACCCTGCTTCATAATACAACACACATCGTTGGGATTATTGTTTCTTACTGCTGTGATAAATTAAATTGAAAAAAATGTTTTTATAATTCTATACAGCCTACTGAGCCTAATAAATGAATTCCATTTATTGTATATACATTTACACTCATTGTTTATGTTCTTATAATTTATGTAATATTTTACTGCAATTTAGTCATTTGTATTTATTTTCTGTAAACACAGTTTACAAAGAAATGCTCCATTTTTATACAATATGTTAAATTCAGTATATTTACTTTACTACAAAATATGTCCAGAAGAACAACAACACAAGTTTTCACGAGTTAACAACTTCTGTTGTTCTTCTCAACATTGACCTTTTGTTGTATGCTCACAGGTTTTGTTCATAGATATTTACATAAACATTGTTGATGATTTAGAACTCTTTCCATTTTCTATAGTACTTCGTAGTTAATAGTAATGTGTACTCCGGGAAATGCTTCTGAAATAAATCTTGTAGAAAGTAAATTATGTGCCTTGTTTTCTTTTTTATGCATATTATTAACAAAAAAACACACATCAAGTCAGTCTTTCTGTAGGAAAACGGGGGATTAATGCGTTTCCATAAAATCAGGGATGCCACTTTCCGCTTAAAATGGCTTTTCGTTAAGAATAGACATCCTTTAAACTATAAAAACAACAAGCTAATTCGTTGAATTGATATCCCCCGCCATTATACTTCTGGACACAAAAGTATTCTGGACGGATGGACAAGGCCAATGTGCATCATCCTCTTATCCATATGTATACTCATACCGAGTTTCAATGAAATCCGTCAAAGCACGTCCAATATATGGCTTCTGACACACAAAAACAGCATTTTTTCAAGATACAAAGGGCCATAACTCCGTTATTATCCGATGGTGTACAATGCCATTTGGCGTGGATTATCCTCTTAACCATATATATACTCATACCAAGTTTCTATAAAATGCGTCAATGCACTTCAAAGATATGGCTCCGGACACACGAGAGAAGCATTTTTTCAAGATACAAAGGGCCATAATTCCGTTATTATTCAATGGTGTACAATGCCATTTGGCGTGCATCATCCTCTTATCCATATATATACTCATACCAAGTTTCAATGAAATCCGCCAAAGCACTTCCAAGATATGGCTCCGGACACAAAAGTGCCGGACGGACGGACAACGCCAAAACAATATCCCTCCGCCTATGGCGGGGGATAATAAAAGCGGAAAGTGTCGTCCCTGACAGTACGCACAAGCTAATCTATAATTACACTCCATGCACACCACGTTTTTACAGAGTGAGGTTCGAATAATATTTTGGAAAACACTTGCTGAATGTGGGGCAAACATGCAGTCATCTCGAGTAATTTACGGTGTGTATCGTTGCCCTCAATGGCTGGCTTTTGTATTACCATGGAAGACAATAAAAATCCACCGAGGAGTGTTCTATGCAAAAATGTCCCCCGATATCCAACTGTCAAAGGCTTATTATAAATTAAATCACTTCTGTCCCTAAAAGGCTTTGAGACAAATGGACTTTTGTCAATGCCCTTGACTTGGATAATTTTCCTATCATGTTAATGTACTAGTGTGAAACACAGCGATATTTCAGACTAAAAAGGCAAAGCCTGTAATGAACGAGGGCTGAGTTTGTGAAACACAATGCTCCCCTGCTGCACTTTGAAGCCGTCAAGCCGCTATATCCCAATTGAAAACCGCCTCACGAAGTTACGGTAAATTGATATTGGACAAAGTTACGGATCAGAACAAACTCAGCATTGAACTAAAAGTCATTAAGGTAGACCAAGACGCCATCAATCAGGTGAGTATCTGTAATCGTACCGGAAAAAAATCAGGAACATGTTATTTTAGAGAAATTGTGAAGTCCAAGGCCCGTTTCTTAGTCCAAAATAAATAAGACATAACAAAACTCGAAAATGATCTGTAAGTCAGGTTGGCAGACTACAACACCAAAAAAGGTTATTAAAAGCGATAAAGAAAATTCAAAGTCCATCATCTTTGTGAAAAAAACAATGGCCCGGAAGGAAAATGGAACTTGATCTCTGAGTCATGAAGGTAGACAAATATATCTGGCAGCGTTTCGGAAAAAAAACTCCGGAAACAGAACGCCGGAGTACTGACAGTGCGACTACTATACGCCATCATACCGAGAGCATACACACTCCAAACTGAAACTACATGACATATGCACATCGAATAAATATTTTCTATGTCATTACAGAGTCAGTGTTATTACACTTAGGGATATAAAAATTAATCTGTAACTCATATTCCTCTTTCTCCACACTTACCACCCTTCATACACATTTATCTCCTCCTATCCTTGAATATACCCTCGCCTCTATATCCACACACCTCTCACCACACATATCACATCACTCAAAAACATGAATTCAACGCTTGTCTTGTCTTTGACTCATCTGAGCTATATCTCTCCTAACATACGTCTTTCCCCATACATTTTTCCTCACACTCATCTCAGTTACTTATCTTCCACACACACCATCGTTGCAAATTATATTCACACTTCTATAGTGTGAAAAAAACACTCTCGCTACATCAACGTTAAGAGTGTGTGTATTAGCCGATTAAATAGCGCTTGTCAATCTTCACAATCCTATCCACGGTGCAGAATCAAGTGACTTTGTGGAGTTCAGAATTAAATGTTAATGGATGTAAGCACACCGGTAAATGGTGCTTTTTTTCAATAACTTTTGAAAACATTTTTTCTTAATAATTTTAATTTCTGTGTTCTCGGACAAAACTTCGATGTGTACATAACATTTAAGTACATGGTTATGATTCACGCAACGTGAAATTTGGTAACCGATTTCAGATGTACTCCAGGATTAAAATTTAAATCTTAAGATATCGGCACAAACGGCAAGAAAAACTGTCTTTTAAGCGCTTAAGAGTTACATTCTGTCCAGCCTGTGAGTAAAGCCCTTAAAAGCCCATTGATCATGCAACCTGTATGATTGCATTTGTTTGTATTGAACATGTCACTCAAATTGTTTTCATTATTAATTAATTATTAATCAGACAAACGGTGCACAGGCTGCCGAATCCAAGCGGTGTATTTAATAACATTTCCAATCAGGATTAATACTGACCTATCTGAATAACCATATATATAGATTTACAATGTTACTGTTTTTTGTCATTAAGAAAACATGCAATTCCTTAAATATTCATAGTATTCGTCTTAAAAATGCACCACACAACGTTTTACCAAATGCATAAGATTTCAATGGCTTGTGATACCAAGTTTTTATTCCGCAATCATACTGTTATTGCTTCCATGCGGACGATGTGACCTTAAGCATACTTCTCGCGTGCTTCTTTTTAGTGCACTCTTTGACTTAGAAGTATATATGATGATGTATAATTTATGTAACGGTATATGTAAATATGTTATTGATCTATTTATAAGATTTATATAGTTTTGTATTAACACGGTAAATTAGTGTCAGGTCAGTACCTCACACATGTTTTGTTACTTAGTAAGCACACATTTACAAGCAATCAAGATATTTATATTTAAGACTATACTGTTTTATGCGAACTACACAAATATGGGTCATGGTCCGAAGGACTTAAGTTCAAATACGATTTTTGCCCGGACTGGTTAGAATGCCTAGCCTACTAACAGGTTTTGTCCCCATTGACACTGTCTGTTTCAAACCTCCATGGTAGTGACCTCTGTTTGAATCATTTAACCCTTTCCCACTCAGAGGCAAAGTGAAAATGGCTATGTGCAAACAGCATATAAACCGAGCAACTCGAAGTCTGTTCAGGTTTAATGCTGTTTGCTGCTCATCAGTATCTATAGTTGGAAATGAAGTCTTTAAAACTTTAATTTATTAAGAAAGTTCTTAAATTAAGGGACTAAGGGACTACACACGCGCCAAAATATATATCTAAGTGGAAAAGGGTAAATAGAAACGTCTTTGATGTATGCGTGTACCATATGAAACAAGAACTTACTCCTGGTAATGTTTCTAGAGTGTAATTTTTTATATACATTTAAAATGCAAATCCACAATTGATCGGGTAGATGTTTGGAAAAGGTGTTGTCCAGAGTAGTTGAAAGACTTTGTTCAGCATACCAGTGGCGATGAACATGACTCTCACTTGAACGCGAAGGTCTAAACAAAAGAGTATTACAAATAAAATATTGAATAAATCATAATCATATGTATCCATCGTGGATGAATCTTAGCATGATTAGATTTTAGACGGTCACCCATGAACCTGGTTTTATGGCGGAGTTATTGTATGTTCATACCTAAATTTAAAATTGCAAACTGAATATTTCAAATATTTGTAAAGAAAAATGTTTGTCCAATACATTTTACGTATTGGCTACTGATTTCTTTAGCAGCATTTGTATTTAAGACAAAACTTAAAGTAGAAAGTAGTTTGGCCTTACCAAGATAATTTTAAGTAATGATTATTCTGGGTGGCATTTTCTGGAGAAAGCTGATTATGAACGTCAATGTATTACGTTATATGCCTTCCATATGTACCTGTCGAATAAATTTGAAAGTAAATGTCCTTAGTATTACTGCCGTTAAAGAATAAATTTATTGGTGAGCAGACAGAGCTCCTTCTCCTGTGAAAAACTGATGAAAATATGTAATTATGAACAAATAAATATACAGGCTCCTGTGCAAACTGGGGTAGATAATTATTATGCTCGAAAATCATCCGCCGTTTTCCCAAAAGAAAGAACATACAAAAGGCAGGTTTGGTATAATCATAAAAATCTATATTTCTTTGATAAATATTGATGTTTTTAGTAGACATTAAGTCTGATGAAAACGAAGAACAAAACATAACGTTTCAAATAAATTATTAGGTATCACTCCTGCAGAATTCTCTCTAACTGAAATGTATTAATGAAAAACGAAAAACGGAAAAAAACGTTGAACACAACGGTTTAATGCTTTCAAGGAGGTGCCTAGTTGATATTATTTTAAAATCGTTAATACTCTGAATCACTAAAGTGTCTGTTTGACTGCACTCCGTAAAAAGTGATGTTGTTTTGTTGCTTAACAGTTTTCTAAAAAGGCGTGTTTTCAAGTTTGTTAAAGTTTATTTCAGAATGTGCTTTCAAATTTTATTTACCGTTAGACAATAGTTAATGTATATATGTATATATTAAACGTCTTAAAATAACTATATTTTTCTAATTTAATTAAATGTGTTCTAATATTTTGTATAAAAATGGGCACACCTAGTAACGATACATTGTTTTATTATAAGACGATATTGCAATATAAAGGATCTAAATAGTATGATTCGAAAGTCAATCGACACTGACACAAAACTTTTAAAATGAAGATGGCATCAGGTTACTATAAACAGTCTTTTAAACAATTGGCCATGATTTTTGTGTGGAGAAGTAGACCGTAGATACTGACAGTGTGGTTCGTTTAATAACAAAGCAAACTGACTACAAAACCGGTCAAAAACGACGAGTTAATCACGCAACACTGATTTACAACATTTGCACTTTTATTGCTTTGATATCATACACCAGAAAACAGTTAGATTGATTTGATGAATGTTTATATCGCTTTAAACAAATGGTTAGAACGCAACCCATAAACCCATAAAGTTCTAACCGTCTTTATCAAATCCAATAGATCTCAGACGCGCAACACTAAAAATAAATATGATCTGAGATAATTAACCAGTATATCCATCAATATTGATTAAAAAAATATATTTTATAAGTGTGTATTTGTATTATTAACCTCACATATTTCCATTATTTTACTTTAAATATAACTTTTGTCTTTATTGACAGGTTTTGAGACATTTTTCTAATGTTATATTTAATACGTCAGATACAGCAAAACGTTCAACAATAAGTAATCTGTTCCTCTTACAAGAAATTAAAAAAGTTTTGCTAATGACTCGGCGCAAAATATCCATTATCGCTGTCATTACAGAATACCTAAAACATAATCACAAATTACGACATGCATGTGTTCATTCCGTACCTTGGCATGCCTGTAGCGCCGTTAAATGTCGCATCGCCGTTATGTGTCGCAGGCTACGAGATTTGTCGCAACGTTGACGATAAATGTCGCAAGGAAGATAAATGTCGCAAATCCTACTGACGGTATATGTCGCAACTTTAACGATAAATATCGCAAAAATTTCAACTGCCGATATATGTCGCAGCATTAACGATAAATGTCGCACACCTTTGAAAGTCATGTTAAAATGAGAAGTTGAAGTAAAAATGACTAAAACTTTCAGGTTAGATCTAGATTAACCGACGAGGTCTATTTGGGCCGACTTCCACCAGAATGGTCAGTTTTTAGTTAGTATTGTCCGAAATGGTCAGTTGTGGTCGGTATTGTCCATAATTGTCAGCTGCGGTGAAGATCGACCGAAGCGGTTATATTTAATTATTTTTGACCCAAAACGTTAAGCTGTAGTCAAAATGATAAAGTCCTTGTTTTAAAATGGTCGGAAATCGGAAAAGCGAGGGGCACGTAAGCTTTGGGTTTAAGGCCGTTTCGACAAGATTGGTTATATAAGGTCAGTCTGACAGGAACCGTCTGGGTAGAACAACATGTGAATGCCTCGGTATTTCTGCTGGATACTGACAGCTTTGTCATCTTTGAATCAGCGATAGAAGGCGAATATTCTTGGATAGAATCATCGATCCAGGATCACACAGGGACCTCTGGTCCCAACATCTGTGCTCAGCTTTTTGTGTAAATATGGGGCCGGCAAAGGAAAATGACTTTCTATGAAAACTGCCAGGAATTACGGGTTCTCTTCTAAGGTAGCGCACCCCTAATGATTTCCCGCGATTTATTTTACGATCATTGCCGATCTTCAATGATCGGTTATTTCCGAGAGATGCATTTTACTTTTGTTCAAACTTCGAATTTTGATATATGTTTACGTAATTCCTTTAGAATACATTATTTTCACAATAAATAATGACTTTGATCCAAATATCATCTGAAAAATATGATTTCGCGATTTCTTCAAAGATCGACAAGCATTTTTACCTGTTTACTTATGGATATCTAATTTAAGCTTGCACTAATGTGAAGTTGTCACGGCCGAGTGGTTAAGGCGATGCATTTGACAACTTTAGGATCTTCCCGCGCAGGTTCGAATCCTGCCGACATCGCATACTTTTTTGCGACGAGTTTTATTTCTTTTCTAACGTAATTTGATTTAATATAACATATAACTATGTTTATTGTTAAATATGTTAAAATTTTGATGCACATCCTTCAATTTTTTAAAATTAAAACAACGCTATGGCTAAATTGGGTGATTTACTGCTGAAAATGATGCATGTTGCATTTTTATTTTTATTTCAAAAAGGTAACGGTAAATCTGTCTATTTCTTGGTTTTTTGCTGTATATAGTGTTTCTATAAAAACTTAGTTTAAAATATAACTTAAATGATAGTATTTTGAATTTAATAAACTTCGTTTTTAACCGACCCAAGGTTTTAGTGCACTAAATAACCGTTTCATGAAGGGCTGTGCTCTCTAAAAAAAATACCATAGTTGACAGGAAGACATGTTTTACACTTTTATCTATTATTCGGGTGTTATCTTTCGGAGATAATGGTAGGGCATGAATAGGTGTTCACTACTGAATCCCTGAAATATGATAAACTTAAAGACTATAGTAAACCATCGCACTGAAAAAAGGTTACATTCCACTAAGAAACGGCCGAAAACAAAAGTTGCAAGAACAGTCGATTTTGATTTGTGTCAAGTTCTTTCTTGAATTGAACATGACATATCTTTTTTATTGCATAAATCGATTCCGCTTAGAATGGCCTTTATGAAAAGGTATAGTTATGGGGGTCTCTATGTGCAAAATGTTGCATTTATTTTGGCCTAAAGTTGTCGCTTTCACATTGAATTATATAGGGAAACTATTTAGTGTATTCTGACCCCAATGTTTAAAGTAATTGCGGCCATTTTCGTATTTGGTCAGTTTAAAGAGTACGAGTTCAAAATCCAAAAGGATCGGGAATCTAATAAAACAAAATTACTGTGTACGGAGGATGATATTTAACACTGTAACTATCTAAAAACTTTTATATACACGAAAGTAAAGGAAACAACTAGCAGAAGTCTAAGTTCACTGATAAACGGGGATGATGTATTTTTCACTAGATTGATACTCCGCAGCGAGCCAATGAATCGGCAACATAGAATACCGCTGCCTATATGTTAAGCATTAATTGAAGGCAACGATATTGACAAAATAAAAAGAACATATTATTCTTCAGTCAGTTCATCAGTATGCCAGTACAAATTCCGACATATGCCAGTGCGTCTGCAAAATAGAAATACATTAACTTAGATAATGATACATGTACTACAGTCATGTAACTAACATACATTATTCAATGCAATTTTATCGTAATTTGTGTTGCTGTAATAATGTTACAGTCTTATCACATCTTACAACATTTGGCCAATCTTGATAACAGCAGTCCATTAAGCACAGGGAAATCAACAACTGGCTACTCGAGCCAAGAATTATAAGAATAAGTTGGGTCCATATTGACCACAACTGACCATAACGGACAATACTGACCGCAGCTGACAATTATGGAAAATACTGACCACAATTGACCATTTCGGACAATACTAACTAAAAACTGACCATTCTTGTGGAAGTCGGCTCAAAGAACCTCGTCGGGTAATCTAAATTAAACCTTAAAGTTTTAGTTATTTTACTTCAAGTTTTCGTTTTTAACATGACTTACGAAGGTGTGCGACATTAATCGTTAATATTGCGATAAATACCGGCAGTTGAAATTTTTGCGACATTTATCGTTAAAGTTGCGACATATATCGTCAGTAGGGTTTGCGACATGTATCGTTCCTTGCGACATTTATCGTAAACGTTGCGACAATTCTTGTAGCCCGCGACATATAACGGCGATGCGACATTTAACGGCGCTACAATGCCTCTCAGCTAGATTGCCAGCGTAATAATTAAACCCTTGTATTTAACTGTTATGTCATACCGATATTCATTCTGGCATTTACCGCAAGCTTGTGTGTACCAATATACCAATATCATTTGTTTTGTAGTTGTAATTGTTAGATATTTTATGTTTGGGGTATTTTCCTGACTCTTCAGGAAGTGTTCATTAAAAAGTAGTCATCTTTGAACACGAATGTATTTGAGAACATAGGTTTCACACATTTTATTTTACTTAAATATAAGATATTGGAAACACAAGATCCAATACAATATACCCAATATTAAGCTAACATATAGTAAAGGGGGGTAAATTCATGTATGATTGTTGAATGCAATCAGTTTCTGAATTAAAATCTTTAGTAACTGTTGTTGATCCCAATTCATGCAGCATGGAAAGCATCCTTCTCAACGTGTTCATAGATACATGAGTTGATACTTATCAAAGTGTTCATTACAAGTGAGAATGATCAGGTTCATGGAACATTCGAATAATCCTTCACAAAGTGTTCATGGTAGAATGGAATGAAAGTATTCACAAAACATTTGAGTGATCCTTCTCAATTGTTTATGGATACTTGGAATGACCCCACGTTTCCATGTGGCATCTGAATGATCGATCTAGAATGGTTTATTGAACGTTGAAATGATCCTTCTAAATGTGTTCATGTGCCATAGAAATCATACTTCGCAATGTGTTCATTGTACACTGGACTGATCCTTCTCAAATTGTTCATGTTTGTAATGACTCTTATCAATGTGTTCATTGAACGTATCAATGATCCTTTTCAAAGTGTTTGTGGACCATTAGAATTATCCTGCTTTAAGTGTTCCTGAAAAATTCGAATGATCCTCCAGTTTTCATATGTATCATATTCTATCTTTGGACTGATAAAAACTTTGAAATAAGAAAATGTCATGTTACAATGTATAATGATGGGATGAAAGCTGTCTCTACCTTGCCTGGAGACAAATTCTGGGTGCAAAATCACTACGTGGTTCCTCAAAATGCAGAGTACGAAAATCTTTCGATGAGATAGGACCGTTGCAGACCTGATATTTTCAGGTAAAAATATGCTTCACATCAATTATCCTGTCAAAAACGATCAAAGAAAAACTCTCAAAGAATTTACATATATATGTATCATATATATGTATCATACTGATAGCGGAGAGCATGGAATACAAGCAAATGCAGTTCCAGTCGAGGGCATGATGCACTGGAATCGGTCTCTCATTTGTTTGCAATGACCTTCCATTAAATGTTCGTAGGTTCAATTCTGCGTTTGCATGCATGCAGAGAACATGTTAGCATTTATTCTATAATATTTTTCTCTTTCAACGTATGTTTGTATTGGACTGTAAAACCAAATGTTCTACTACCGGTATTCGGAAATGTGTTGTTAATAATTACAGAAATTTATGCTTTCGTACACATAAAATTACAACATAGACTAATATAATTACAATGCATTATAAATTATGTTCGAAACTTAGCAATCTGCAGCTGTAGTTATTTATTTAGTTTACAATAATTCTCTGGATTTTTATTTACATGGGTATGGGAAGTACTACATTCATAAATTGAAAGAGAGATAGGAATTCTGGGTTTTGTTCTTGTTATTTATTTTCCTTTATTATTTCACCTGAGCACAACGCGATCACGGTAAGCTTTTGTGAACGCCTTTTGTTAGTGTTTGGTCGTGCTTTATGCGTCGTGAACATTTTCCGTTTTAACACTCTAGAGGGGGGAGGGGGGCATTCATTGTCCAGAAATAACGTAATTTAGTTAAATGACATGTCCCAATGATATATTTGCCACGTTCGAAACTGAGTCACGTGAGTTCGAAAACAAGAAAACTGGGTCCAAGTAAAGAAATGGTTGTTTTTATTTTCGATATCACCTTTTAAGTCAAATCTTCGTAACGCTTGCTTAGAATATGTTTTCTTATTATATCTCGTCTGACACCGACAATTTATCCGGTTCGTTGATTAAACATGGCCGCCAGGTGTATGCGCAGTTTCCTTATATTGCTTTGCTTAAACTCTGTAAAACGTTCATAAATCATATTAACTGTCCAATATTCATGAACATTCGTGTAATGATATATCTCGGCTGAGTTTGATAATGACTTCGGTTTGTTGAAAAGCATTGTCGCCAGTGGTAGGGGAATTTGTCTTTATATGGCTATGGTATAACCTTGTTAACACTCTAGAAGTCACATTTATAGTCCAATCTTCATGAAATTTGGTCAGAACATTTTTCTTATGATAGTTCGGCTCAAGTCGAAAATGATTCCGTTCGTTTAACAAAACATAGCCACCGAGGGACAGGGAAGTTTAACTGATATGGCTTTAGTACAACCTTGTTAATATTATAGACGTGTGTAGTCTTACCTTCATTAAACTTGGTTAGAACCTTTGTTCTATTGATATCTCACATAAGTTTGAAAATGGTTGCGATTTGTTAAAAGCATTGCTGTCAGGGTTTGGTGCATGTTTACATTTCCATTTTAAAAATGTTGTTAACATTATAAAATAACATGTATAGGCCAATCTGTATGAAGCTTGTTCAGAACTTTTATTCGGGTGATAGATCGGCTGAGTTGGTAAATGGTTCTTGTTTGGTGAACAACATGGCCACCAAAAGGAGAAGCAGTCTTCCTTATTTTTTTAATAAATCTATTTTGATACAACTATTAGGACTTTACAGATAGTACTCTTATTTTGTAATATTGTAATAGATTTGCAATATATTGACCAACAAGATGGTTGGTAATAATTTGTATTGGCTATAAATGTTTCCATATAGCATGCTGTGGTTGATTTACATAAAGCATTGTTAGCGTGCCGTAACTAATTGTTCATTTGTTGCATTAAACAATTAATAACCACACTCATTGTTGGTTCATGACAATAATCCCAAAGGTACTATCAAATGGATAATAGTATTTTCGTTTGATAAAAATATGCACAATCATGTCACAAAAAGCGTCAGATTGGTAGTCATTTGATGATGTTAAATTACATTTTAGTCATTCGTTTAGTCAAGATGAGTCGTTTCGTTTATGCGTCATTTGTTTTTTATTATATTGTTTTTGGGTGTTTGTGTTTTGTTCTTTAAAAATTGCTGTTTTAATTTTTTTTGGCGCTAGTTAGTTCCTTAAATATTTACATTTTAACTACTGAATGATTGATATTGAAAACTTAAGCAACACTGTATCAATGTCTCGATACAGACAGCAATATTTGTATCAGCTATGTAAAGACTGTAATCTGGTCGTATAGGTGGACAGGTCTTCGTGTAAAAGATAAAAACTTAACGATACTTGTATTATCAATTATATTAAAGTGAGATTGTACGTCTTTGTCAAATATTTATGAATGTATATAAAATTTGCAAAAACCTTATTATACATATATTTTAATATAAATTAAAAAAAAAGTTAAGAATACATGTCTCGAAAAATGCGAAACAAGCCAGATACTTAATTCTGAAATCTAAAATGTCTGTACAGTCGAATTCCCAAGCATGTATATCATGCATGTACGATGTGAATCTAAATTTAGTTTTACGGATCATTTTAATGTCCTGCAACGATATCTATTCATACGACACACGAACACTAACTCCGATCCTATTAAAAAGACGAATGCTTCGGTTATTGTAGGAAAATATGTACGAAATATCTTCGTCACAATCGGCTCGGGGCGCTTACTTTGCATTGCTGCATTTGATGAAATTCGTCTTGAATGTATAATTGTTCTTGCTTATTTTGTGTTATTCTAACATATTTTCATCAATATATTACAATTTAACACATATAAAAATCGTACAATCTCACTTTAAACTTCTTGAAACGCTTTGTGATACAACTGTTTAAAAATGAGATGAAGTCTTTGAAATCGATATATGTTTTTTTGTTGGTTATTTATCTAAAAATAAGCTGACTCAAGTAGAGGTTTATTTACAATATTAAATAAAAGCTTCTCGAAAAAAGTACCGTGTTCCGTATAATGATACCCGTTTACGTACTCACGCCTGGGACGATTTTAATGTGTAATCTATTTTTCTTATCCGTAACATTCCTATCGACATTAAAAAAATATTTTAAAACAGTCGTTAACGTGTAAATCATATGAAGTATTAATACGGCAATCATGTCAGCAAATATAAAAGTTCACTGTTGAGTCGCTGGTATTCTGATGATGAGTTTATGAGTATATTTTTTCACAACAGAATCATATAAATGTAGCATGCACAATATAGCCGGTAACTCGTAAAGGATACAAACGTTGGCATTAAATCATGAAGTTAATATTATACTTTGTTTTAAAGCAAGTCAATTTAGTTAACACATTTTTTTGCAATAACAATTTTTCGAATGCAAGTTTGTTTGCATAAATAGTGTTCAAAGTGTATGATATTCATTCTAGCATTATATTAAATGAAATATTTTTTACAGCATAAATTGAGGATCTCAATAAATAATGGAAATTCTAATTGATTTGAGAACATCACGCATTTATATCATTCATCAAAGTAATGAACCTATAATCTATTTAACATAAATACTCAAACCGCACTTTGTTCCCTGTTCCTATGTCTATACCTGCACATATTAAGCTGCACATATTTCCATGTGTTCGACATTATATTTTAGGCTGACGCTATCATGGTCAAATATGACAGCTATCATCAAATATTACATTAATACAGTCGTATCTGACATTTTGTAAATGCTAAACGTAGAATGCCAATGGCATATCTAACATTTTGACAGCACTCGATTATGCTCCCATATGCATTTTATAGAGATTGCTTTTTCATTAATGAATTGCATTAGCTCAGATGACATTTGGTATAAATTATTGACCTTATTTGAAATCATTTTGTCAACGTGCTACTGATATTCCGTATACTTTTATTTGTATTTTGTATTCAAGTTTTTTACAATGATTAAATTTAGGTATACTTGTCTCTTTATGGGCATTTATCTGTCGGAATGTAAGTCTGTTCGCACAGTCGCACAGGCAGTTAAATGGACAGAGAGACGTACAAGCTGCTTACAGTTGTAACGGTTACGGCAGTGCAACACAATTATAATGTTATCCAATGATTATGTAAACAATAAGCATGTCCTATGGTAGCTTCAATATACCAGCAGAAATATACAGCATATGCCACTGTATACAAATCATCTGTTTTGTATAATTCTCCGCAATGTGACAAATTATCGCGCGATCATATCCCACATTGCTTATTTATTCCATGTAGTGAAACTGGAACAACTGATTTGAGCGAAGTTGTTATAAAGCACAAGATAAATCTGTTTGGTGGATGTTTTTGGGTTGAAATAGGCAGTGGCTGTATCAGTGTATTTGATGGTGGTCAGCATTGCACTTGGCGTTGCTTAGGTCCGCCCCGAAGCTTTTGTTATTATTTTACTTTATTTATATACTTGAAGGATTGTGCTTAAACCTTCACAGGTGTATATGTTCGTAAAGAATATAATTTTTTATTCAACGAGTTCTGGCAGAATTATGAATCTTTGACTGGTTTGCCTCTTTCTAAAAGAAAGCCTCATTTTTGTGTTTTCAATTTTCTTATTTAATTACATCTAAATGGCTGCAATTGGAATATAATTATATAAATATGAAGTTTGACAGCGATACGAGCTGGCAGCATTATGGCCCTTTGTCTTTTCTCTTTATTGACTATTATGGTTCAAGACATTAGAGATGTCTTTTTTATCTTCTGGGTGGATCTCTTTAATTGTTTAATGGCCTTAAAGTATGGATTTTTTTAGAAAAGTAATACTGGCTGCCATGAGTTTTGACAAATTTATATGTCCCTTTGACTATTTCTCAACAAAAGAATATAAAGTCTCAAACGTAAATTATGTAAATCACACTTTTACAATAGAGGATCTTGCGCAAGCTGTCACAATGTAATCATTTTTATGTTCTTATGGTTGGCAGAAAATAAATTTGACTGCGATGAGATTTGGCAAAATATGGCCCTTTGTGTTTTGGATTTATTAAAAACATACTTTTAAAACTACGTTTTATCTACCGAATGAATCTACCTTGATCTTTCACGGTTAACGGCGGGAGCCAAGAAATTTTAAAGAATTAAAGCTCCTTTTATGTTTTTCCTTTAGTAAATATATAGTCGAAACTTTTTGAGTATTGAACTTATCCGTACATGTTTTTTCGGTTTTTCCCAAAGTTTCGAAGCTAAATGACTTAAATGTTTAATTGATTATTATGGGTGCTACCAGTTAACCTGAATTATGACCCTTTGTTTTTTTACTTTAAAATATATAATCAAGTTCCCAATAGATTTTCTACTAAACTTTCATGAATGCATGTAATTTGTTTAATACAGTTTTAACCGCTGAGTGTCATTGAATTATCTGTGTATGAACTTAAAATCTTTGATTGAATTGTTACTGGGTCAGATTTTAACATGATCTTCAGGATGAATGCCACCTTGTCATTCATAAATTAAAAAAAATCCACTTCACCATGTAATTGTACGAAATTTTTATAAATATATTTGACCATTTTCAGATGTTTTCAAAAAAAAATATTCAGATATGTCTGAAGTTAACTGCTGAAATTTCAATAGAAAAGCAATTTATTCGAACTTATATGAGAATTATCACGATTTTGTATGGGCAATGTACATTTTGCCGTGTGTAGTTTATTGATCATATCAGATATTCCATGATACAATATTTGGGTGGGAAAGCCTTATCTAATATCATGATTGTTGTTTATTTAAAAGAATTATATTAACGTGTTGTAAAATACTGTTACAATAATTGAAAACCTATCAAAATTTCTTATTTACCTCCGGCGAAGATTGTTTTTTTTATTTCAAAGTCCAAACGTCTGAAAAATACACATTACAATATAAGTTAAAGTCAGGAATTTTTAATTGTATATAACCCTTCGACTTGATATTGTAGTCAAAGGAAACTATATCTTTATTCCGGTCTCTGACACTCAATTGAAAAGGTTGAAAATATAAATAATCAACTGTTGTACAAATGGTATAAATGGATATACACAGAGCACAGGTTAAGTACCTCTGAGTCTTTAAACATACCAAGTGCTTTTTGCAATATATTTTAAAAACGTAAACAGATCTCCATATAGATCTTAATATTCCCCATCTTGAGTTATGGATGCTCACGAATGATGCAAATGAAAAACCTGCAATGGATGGGCTAGTAATATGTCTTAGTTATACAATTCTTTAACACATTCGTCGTCAATAAAAGCCATATTTAAGTTATGAAAAAAAAAGAAAATTTTACTGGATTATCGGGTAAATGATATCGTTGGAACATGTTTATTTCCAGCGATCAAAACAATCGGTAGGGTTTTCTGAAAGTACTTGAATAAAAGTGGGACCACCAACTTTATGTCTGGGACGTCCAAAATGTAAGGTCTGGAAGTCAGGACTTCCAACTGTTGAAAGCTAGCGGACGACCACTAACGTAAGCGCTGTGTGTACAAGAAAAACAAAACCGTAATATCTCTGATAATGCACTAGATGGACATGTTCTGATATATTTCTTTTCAAGCAATTTATTTTTGTCTCCAACTTAAATCCTATGCAGTTATTTTGTCATCCATCAGCGTGGCTTTGTCGCCGATTTTTCATTATTTGTATAACGCTATAACACAGTATTACATAATAATTATTCAGTGTTGTTATACAATTATAACCAGAACAAAAAGTTAACAATTATGTACGCTTCATCGTTAGAAGGCTTCTGAGTATTGACCAAGTATTGAATGACCCAAAATAATGTTAAACGACTGTTTGTTAACTGACAAAATCAGTCGTTTTTGTCGAATGTGTACAATCTTGTAAAAAGATTCAAGCTCCAATGTTTACGACCAACATACAGTTCAATATCCCAAAACCTTTCCGCACTTATGAATGTGCAATAACATATATATTCTGTAACACAATGTGCAGGCTTATTACATGTTTACTTATTGTCTGCCTCTTAACACGAACACTTATAAAATTTGTATTCGATCTGAATACATGAACCTGTATAATAAACATAAGGGCGAGGGAAACGGTTAAAATCACTTATATGAAGGATCACGCGCACATGTAAAATGTACTAACGATATCTCAATATATCATACTCATGACATCTTTATTGATCAATGAAAACAATTACTTTATTCGTCTTTATCATTAAAGCAAAATTATAAAAAGTAAATGATCCTGCAATATGTTAATTATTTTCTATTATGTGTAAATTACACAGTGCATTTATAACGTTTATGGATCGGTACCAATAGTGATATGTTTCATATGTGCTTTGATACCTTTGCTTGAAGATAATGATGTGATAATTCTGCATTAGCCTTCAAAATTAGCCTAAAACCAGAACGCTTGAAATGATCTCTTAACTGGTTTTTATAGGCCAACTGAACGTATTGGAAACGTTGATTGGGAACTGAAAGGACCAAAATATCACTCAATGCATAGATATACTTGAATAAAAATCAATCATGCAATTTACCTAAAATATTTAGTCAACTAAAGAATGTGGACGCCGAACACGCGTTGATTTTGTTAAACAAGCGCATGCTCTTAAAATGTGACTATTCTTTCGAAAGATAATACGGTTACATAGAGATGACATTATTTATTCTTTTTTTAAATCGCACTCGTCTTTTTTTTCCATCTCGTTCCCACGAAATACCTACACGATGGAACGATTTACTAACTCGTGGGAACGCATGAGCTGTTACAACTTACTTCGTCGAGGGAACGTAGAAAAAAGAGGAGTGCAAAACATGGAGGGTGCATTAAACAAAATATTATATGCAACAGATGCCTTTTGTTAATCGGTATTAACAAGGGACGTGCGAACTGTTGAGTTAAAGAATAATGCTTATATAACCTTGAACAATACAATACATGGCGTGGATCTAACAAATGATGGAGAATAATTAATAGCTTACATAAACAAGAGCTGTTTGTAAAAAATGCATGCCCCCCATAGGCTGTCAGTTGTAGTGGCAGCCATTGTGTGAATATGTTTTTTGTAACTGTGACCTTGACCTTTGACCTAGTGACCTGAACATCAATAGGGGTCATCTGCCAGTCATGATAAATGTACCTATGAAGTTTCATGATCCTAGGCCTAATTATTCATGAGTTATCATCAGGAAACCATTTTACTATTTTGAGTCACTGTGACCTTGACCTTTCACCTAGTGACCTGAAAATTGATAGGGGTCATCTGCCAGTCATGATCAATGTACCTATGAAGTTTCATGATCCTAGGCGTAAGCATTCTTAAGTGATCATCCGGAAACCATTTTACTGTTTCGAGTCACGGTGACCTTTGACCTATTGACCTGAAAATAAATAGGGGTTATCTGCCTTTTGTGATCAATGTACCTATGAAGTTTCATGATCCTAGGCGTAAGCGTTCTTGATTTATCGTCCGGAAACCATTTTACTGTTTCGAGTCACTGTGACCTTGACCTTTGACATAGTGACCTGAAAATCAATAGGGATCATCTGCCAGTCATGATCAATGTACCTATGAAATTTCGTGATCCTAGGCGTAAACATTCTCGAGTTATCATCCGGAAACCATTCTACTGTTTCGAGTCACTGTGACCTTGACCTTTGACCTAGAGACCTGAAAATCGATAGGGGTCATCTGCCAGTCATGATCAGTGTTTCTATAAAGTTTCATGATCCTAGGCGTAAGCATTCTTGTATTATCATCCGGAAACCATTTAACTATTTCGAGTATCCGTGACCTTGACCTTTAACCTAGTGATCTGAAAATCAAAAGGGGTCATCTGCCAGTCATGATCAATTTACCTATGAAGTTTCATGATCCTAGGCCTAAGCATTCTTGAGTTATCAGCCGGAAACCATTTTACTATTTTGAGTCACTGTGACCTTGACCTTTGACCTAGTGACCTGAAAATCAATAGGGGTCATCTGACAGTCATGGTCTATGTACCTATAAAATTTCATGATCCTAGGCCTAAGCGTTCTTGAGTTATCATCCGGAAACCATCTGGTGGACGGACAGACGGACCGACGGACCGACAGACCGACGGACCGACGGACCGAAGGACCGACATGAGCAAAACAATATACCCCCTCTTCTTCGAAGGGGGGCATAATAATTTAACACGTATTCAATGTCATTTTAAAAACATATAATTAAATGTACGGAGAACGTATCATTCCTTTTTTTAATATCGTCATATTCCCTCGCAAACTTTAACATACATTTCTCAACATACAAGCACTCGTTCACACGCAAACTGCACAAGGGTAAAACGTTTATAACACATAGTTTCTCATATTTGTTATATTGATATAGAATAACTACAGAAGGCATCAGGCACACCTCTAGAATACCTGCTGTCCCCAAAAAGACAAACAGTAAACACAAAGTTGGGAATTGTCCAAGTTGGATCATAGCTTTCATACCAGGCATGTTACATGCAGCTTATTCGAGCCAAACAAGTTATCACACATATCTTATATTTTTCATCTTTTATTATATTATAATATGTAATTTTACATCAATCCATGACGCAACAGTACACAATTGAAAATACAAATTATTTATTTAATACAAAACATGTTATTTGGTTTTAACATATTTAGTTTAAACATAGTTATTTTATTTTAGCTCGATTGCATCGAAAGCATTAGGCTTATAGAGACACTCACGACTCCGTTTGCTGGGAAGCACCAGTACTTGGTGTCTATTGAGGAGAAAATAAGAAAAAGCTCCCCAAGTAGGGATCAAACCCAGAAATCCCGATCGCTAGGCGGTCACCACATCTACTACACCACCGCGACCCCAACAGATCATTACAATCTGATTGTAACATATTTAAAATGGCAAGTTATGAGTCCATGATTCGTCCTTTACAAAAATATTTTGACGCAGAGTCATCACAGCACACACAGTCCGTACTTTGTTAGCCTGCTTAAATAATGAAGTTTGCAGTCTATTTCCAATCAACACCAATTTTTGCAATTACTCTCTCTCTATGTGCACTCTATTTTTTGCTACTTTCTGTGTTAAATATGTGTCTGTGGGAATCATTTGGGAGGAAGAGGATGCAAATGGTATAATATTAATTGATATTCCTATTTCACTAAGCTCATCTTTAATAGTAAAACCTTTATCAGCCATAACCCAGTCTCTTTTATTTATATATCCGTGTTCTCATAAAACCTTTAATAATGAAAAAAAATCCACTATCATCGCAAATAGATGTATCCGATATTGCGCCTGTAAATAATTAAGATATAAAGATAGCAGATCCGCTGGGATCACAACCAACGAATGCCTTTAAGGTTGTATATTTCTTATAATCACTGTAAAGTTGACTGTGTAGCCCAAGAGCATTAATTAGGTACTTGTGTTTTAATTTCAGTTCCATCTATTATGATAAGAGTGTTTGGAAAATTCTTTTTCAAATCTTTTTTTCAAATTTAGAAATAATAACAAACCTTTGAGGCCAGATTGATACTTGGCCAAACTTAAAATACATAATGTCCAACAAATTATTCAACACAATTCTAGCAGATTGAAATGATATGTTGAATCTCACTGCTAAATCCTTAGACCAAAACCATGTCTTAATCTGCTCAAAGTTAAACGTAAAGCATTTTCATTTGAAAGCAATTTTAAGTAATCTGCATCTGTTTGGCAGCTGGTATCTATATGATGCCTGATGGAGTCCACAGACTTGAAATCTGTATTTTCGTTTCTGAAATTCGAATATGGAAATAATCAGAATCCATGCATGCTCACACGATTGTGTCTGTGTATCTACAGTTTTTATCTCAATTATGTACTACATTTGCATAATATTCTTTAAATTGTAATAAAGTGCTGTTTAAAAGAAAACACTTTTTAAATAACATTGGCTGGCTGAATGCTAAGGGCATTTTAAAAGGATTTCACACGATTAAATCAATTATTTTGTTTTGTTAATAATGAATCATTAAATCATTGATTGCAGTAACATGTATAAGAAATTATTTTCCATGCGGATAGAATTACTTACTCTTTGTGACTGTTCCCATTAAAATTGCCTTCCAATCGTCTCCGTTTTGGAGGGGCCCCTCGGTGTGGTACGAGAGCCATCGGCTGGCATTGGGTCCGGGAACATGTCTGTTAGTCCTGCACCACCGACAAAGTGCTGCAAGAAATAAATTTATTTAATACAGCTACTGTACATGTATTTTTTTTTTCAAACAAATGCTGCAAGAAGTTGAATAATTTAATTAAAACCTTTAGCAACTTTGTTTACCATTTGCACGATTCCACGGGCAGAGATTTAACCTGTTGGGTGGGTGACATTGCTTACATTTGTACATTTTATTAACCAGTGCATATACATTGAATTTAGATGTGTATGTGTACATGTATGCATATGTTAGCACTATTAAAGGTAAATTTTACATTAATGATTATCACCACAATGGACGAAAATGAGTAGCTCTAGTACATAAAATAGCAATCATTGAAGAAAAATAATATGATTATAGGTGCTACCTAATTTACGGGCAAAAGCTTTTTAAGTTTTTTTGATAACCATGTATTTTTAATAAAAATATGGATATATGATTGTGTTCAAAATATAATAATTGTTGCAATAATTAAGTAATTCATCCAAAAAAAATCAATCTTAAAACGAGTTACATGTTCCAAGCTTAAAGATCTAGCATCTTATTTTTTGTTTGTTTTCTAGCCACAGTAATTTATAGCTGGTTCGGTGTCTGTGGTATAGTGGATGGGGTGTCTGCTAACTGGCTTAGTCACTGGGAGGTCTCTGTATTGATCCTTAAAGTGGAAGCATTCTTTAGATAACCCTAAAGACATACTATTGCGTACCATTTGGGTTGAAAGTCAAGAAGACCTACACGTTAAAAAGAGAAATGTACGTCGAAGTACAATAATTGTACGTCCACATGAATATAAAATACACGTCGAAGTTTATATTTGTACGTCAAAGTACAATTTGTACTTTGACATACATGTTTGTACTTCTACGTACACATTTTCTGAACAGCCAATCAAAACACTAGTCTCTTGAGCCGCTTTTCCTTCAGATTTATTCATAATAAATGTTTAAAATCTTTTTTTAGTTGAGGACAAAATGAATAAAAATATCAGAATGGCAAAAAACAACACATAGAAGTTTCAAGTATTTAATGCATTGAAATAGATTATATACAAATTTGAAGAAGATTCAATTGTTACCTTTTTAAAATTAAAATTATTCAGCATATTGTGTGTATGAAATGATCTTGCGGGGCGGAGTATCACGACCGTCCAGCGCATTACTGTGTAGGAAATTCCCAACGGTAACCAGTTACCAAGCATTAATGGGATAAATAATGTATTATAAACTCCCCGTTGGTCGTATTTTGTGATAACCAATACTTGCATAAGTCAGAGGTTAGTTCCGCCACGCCAGGTCAATAAATACGCACAATATCTACGAGTTAGCGGTCGATAGTCGCATAATTTGGTATAAATTATAATAATTATAATGTTTAATAAATACGCACAATATCTATGAGAAAGCGGTCGATAGTCGCATAATTCGGTATAAATAAAACTAATGTTCAATATCAAAAATCTCTAAAAGCAACAGACGTAAGGTGTCTTCTGATTGGCTAACACTCAAGGGTCGGTGAAAATTGTACGTCGAAGTTCATTTCTCGTTCTACTTAGTAGGTCTTGTAGACTTTCGACGTCATGGTACGTCATATAGACACTAAGTACTGGTCCTACCCAGGAAACAGTTTGCTTCATCAAATGTCTCAATTCAACTTGACAGCTTGCTAAAGCAGTTGCATTTAGCATACAGTACACTGATTTAACATAATCAAAATCATGTAATGTGTCAAATCAATTTTGAATGACAAATTTGACAGGATTTTTTTTTAATCCAATAAGTTTTAGACTGTCAAATAACACACACTACGTATTGAAAGCCATACCTGGAGCGTTCGTCTGTTTATCACTGACTTCATCAGAAGAATGATTTCTACTGTTGGGAAACGTTAACACCACTAATTGTCTTCTTATTTATTATCAATGTATAATTATGTGTAACAGCATAACAACATACTTGATTCGCAATTAAAATATTTAATAAATACAGGTATCTTGCAGGTTTCTAATTTTCTTTCGCAAACTATTGTTGAATAGTTTAAATTTTGTCGCCACTAAAAAACTAGTCATTTTGTAGCAATTCTAAAATCACAGTCTAAACTGCATACACTTAACTCTATTGTTACAATTTGAATGCAAATATTAGAATGCATCATGTTATATCATCCATATTTTTTATTTAAACATTCAAATAACACAGAACATTTATAAAAAGGTATGTGGCATTGTGTGGAGATACAAAACACTTCACACCATTTATTTGCACATAAAATAATAGTTACAAAATAAGTAAAACTAAAACACTGTCATCAACCTACATTTCAAGAATATTTACGTATATTAAATTACAAAGTGGTGTTATTGTATTACTTTTTACGAAATTAACACTGCTGGTTTTGTACTAGCCATAAAACATTTATCATGGATTAACAAGTAACAACCAATTTATTAATTACACAATAGAACAGAAATCATATTAATTGCATTATGCATTTACTAAACAAGCTATTTGCTACTGTTTAGAATTACACTATCTTACTAAAAATGATCACAGGAACTTAGTGCTTTTACATACTTGTGGTAAGTTTTGTATTACTAGTTTGACAATTATCGGCAGATACTTGTCGATATACAGACACAATTTGCATTGGAACTTTCATTTTTTTTTATTCAATATAATACATACAATGTATACATGTATATTATCATACAACATAATGGTTGTACAAAGCAATTAAGTTTAGACAAGTTATACAAGATATGCTAATATATATATTTTTTTAAAAGAGAAAAAAAAGAACAACAGAAGAATAGTTATGAAAAATGATGAGTTGTATAAAGTCGGAAGAAAGCATACTGGACTTGTGTGTTTTGTTGTATATTCACAATGATCTTATAAGATGGAAAAAAATTATATACAAAAATATTTTAGAAATATAAACTAACATTAGAGTGAAATGTATATAAGTGGACAAACATTATAAGAATTTAATCCGATTCCATTTTTGTTCAAAGATTTGAAATGTGTCATTACTGAGGGCTATTTCTTTCTCAATCTGGATTTTTAGTTTAAGACTATTGACAAAACAATTAAAATTTGGTACTTGTTTTTTGTACTTCATGTTAAAGATAAAATATTTCATCAATATAAGAATAAAATTCACAATATTATTACAGTCTATTGATTTCAATGAGTAAATTCCGAAACTTACATTTAAGAATGATAGTTTAACGTTTAGTTGCTGTTGTTCAAGAAAAGATACTAATTGATTCCAAATAGGCTGGATGTGTTTGCACTCCCAAAAAAGATGTTCTATAGTTTCGATGTTTTCACCGCAGAAGTCACACAGATTTGAGTTAGATAATTTACATTTAAAGAGATATTTATTTGTAGCTATTATTCTATGGATGTATTTATATTGAAAATTTCTCAGTGTGCTTTCAATAGTTGCTTTATATGGCATGGTAAATATATGTTTCCAATTAAGTTCATGTTCTCCGAAAAGGGCTTGCCATTTATTTTGGGGTTTGGAGTTTTCTGTAGGTTTTTTAATTTGCAGTGTGTAAAATATTTTATTCGGTTTGTTTTTTCTTCCAAGTATGTTTTCTACGAATGTTGTTTGAGTACATGGTGTAGTATTTGTATTGATTTCAGATTTAATATGCATGGGTATGCTTTTGATTAGTGTGTAGTACTTCAGAAAATTATTTGAAGGTATTCCGTATATGTAGCATATATCATCAAAAGAGTAGAAATCCTTGATTCTGTAGTCATATAATTGGTCGACATATTTAATGCTTCGTTCAAACCAATCTTTATAGAAAAACGTCTTATTGTTTGAAGTTATGTCTTTATTGTTCCATAAAATAGTTTTACTGCTGGTTTTGGTTTCTAGGTTATAAGTGACATCACTCCATGCTGATAGAACATCAGACAGAAATATGTTTTTGCTTGCAATTTCATGTAAGATAGTATTGCTGATGTTACATTCAAAGAGTAAGGAGTCACCATATTGTTTTAGGATTTTCTGGTAGAATAATTTCCAATTACTCGTATTGGTATTATCTAGGTATCTTTTAACCCAGCTGCATTTGATTGCATTCAAGAATGAGTCAATGTTCGTTAATTGAATACCTCCATTTTCTACAGATTGAATTAACTGAGTTCGTTTTATTTTATCAGGCTTACCGTCCCATATGAAATTAAATATTGCTGATTTTATATCGTTAATAACATCATTTGGTGGATTTGGGAGAACTGTTAATACATAAATTAGTTTAGGAAGTGCAAATGTTTTCAATACTGTGTTTTTTCCTATTAGTGTAAGTTTACGGTGATGCCATGATTTTAAGCAGTTTTTGAAATTCTGTAATTTAGGTAGTATGTTTTTAAGAACTGTATCCTTTTCATTATTTGTGAAAGTAATTCCTAACGTTGTGGCTTCATCGGATGTCCAATTAAATTTCATTTCTTTTTTATATACGACATTACTTTGTTTTAATTTACCTACTCGTAGCACAGTACATTTACTTTTGTTTAGTTTAAGACCCGATGTCATTCCGTAGATGGTTAGTGACTCTATTAGGTTATGGAAAGAATCGTAATTGTCGTTTAAGAAATAAGTTGCATCGTCAGCAAATAGGGACTGTTTGATATCTTCATCAGGATCAAGTGATATGCCTTTTATGTGTTTATTTGATTGGATGTGATGTGATAGATACTCGATGCAAATAATGAATAGCGATGATGAGAGTGGACATCCTTGTCGAACCCCTCGTTCGATGTTAAAACTATTTGAAAAGAAGCCATTGTTAATGATTATACTGTTAATATCGGTATAGAATAGTTTAACCCATTGAATGAGACTTTCACCAAAGTTCATATTTTCTAAGCAAGAGAACATAAATGAATGATCGAGTGAATCGAATGCCTTTTCAAAATCTGCAAAGAATATAAGACCAGGATTGTTTGAATTGTTAAAATAGTTTATGCATTTTTGGATAAGACGAACGTTTTCACCAATGTAACGTCGTTTTATGAAACCAGATTGAGATTTTGAAATGATTGATGGTAATATTTTTTTTATTCTGTTTGCTTTACTTTTAGTTGCAATTTTATAATCATTATTTAGTAAACTAATCGGGCGCCACAGTTTGATAAGGATTCTAAGTTTTTTTCCAGGTTTTGGAATGAGTGATATAATACCTTGTTTTTGTAGCGTAGTTAAGTTTTCGTTGTTAAATGAATAGTTAAGTGAATTAATTAGATGTGTTTTTATATCATTCCAGAATATTTTATAAAATTCGATTGTGATGCCATCAGATCCTGGGCTTTTGTTATTTTGCATATCTTTTAGGGCTAATCCACATTTATATTCATTAAGTAATCCGTCGCACAGTTGTTTTTCCTCTTGGTTTAAAGCGTGATGTGTATTTTTAAAAAGGGTGTTATTTTCAACATTTTTTCGTTTATAGAGTGTTTCGAAAAATAAACGTTGTTCTTCTAGTATTTGAGTCATGTTTGTTATATCTTTGCCATTGACTACTATTTTGTGTACAGTTTTTTGTTCACTTCTACGTTTTTCAATGTTTGCGAAGTATTTTGTCTTTTTTTCATTGTGTTCAACATGCTGTGCACGCGCTCTTAGTATTATTCCATTGAGATGTGTATGATAAATTCCGTCTAATATTTGTTTTTTTAATGTTATTTCATTTTCAATGTCGGTGGTATCCTTTGTGTTTGTTTGATGCAATTGTTTTTCAAGTGTTTCAATGGTTTTGATGGTTTCAGTTTCAAGTTTGTGTGTTTCTTTACGTTTAAATGATGTGTATCTAATTGTTGTGTTACGTATATTTCCTTTAATTACTTCCCATAAGGTGTTTGGGTTTGCATCTTTATTATTTTGAACTGTATTTAATATTTCCTGTTTTATTTGTGTTTGATATTGTGCATCCAATAAGATGCTGTTGTTAATTTTAAAGTATCCTGGGCCTCTTTCAGGTTGTATATTGTGCAGTTTAAGTTCAACTATAGAGTGGTCAGTCATAAATCCTGGTTTTATGTTACATGTGTCAATAATGTTGCAAAGAGATTCAGATATTAAAAAATAGTCTTATCTACAAAATATTGTTGGTTTTGTGTTTGAGTGCCAGGTGAATTTGCTTTCGTTTGGGTATACTGTACGCCAGATATCCATCATATTGTAGTTTTCAATTATGTTATTTAAAATGTTTCTATTTTTAGGATGAGTATAAATGTTTCCATTCTTTTTATCTAATAATGGGTTCAGGACAGTATTGAAATCACCGCCGATTATAATATTTTTATCTTGGTTACTAATTATAAAGGATTGTAATGTTTCGTAAAATGCGGAATCATCTATGTTGGGACCGTAAACGTTGATTAATGTAAGTTCTGTTTCATGTATTTTGATATCTATACTTGCTAGTCTGCCAATTATTATTTCGTTACGATTATCAACTGTGATCCCTATGTTACTTTTTATCAGAAAGGCAATGCCTTGTTTATTAGTACATTGTCCACTGATGTAGATATCCCCGTCCCATTCATTTTTTAAGGTTTGCGCTAAAGTGTGTGTCAAGTGACTTTCTTGTAATAAGCATACATTATTTTTTTTTTCGTCTAACCATTTGAAGATTTTTATGCGTTTATCTTTGCTGTTTAGCCCTTTTACATTTAAAGTACATAGCTTGATCATTTAAAAAAGGGTGATGTAAATGATAATGTATGTGTGCTTGTCCAGTTAGTTTCTATTTGAAAACGTGTCCAGTTGGTTTCTATTATAAGAAGTAAGATGTCTACACAAACAAACAAAATTAGAAAACAAAAATAAGGGATACAAAAGGATGAATATTCCATAAAAAAGAAGGAGTAAAAAAAAAATAATCATAAATGTGAGATTATAACAATAATAAACGACTGGTCTCCAATAGAGACATAAACAGCGCATTTCCTTACACTGGAAATACACAAACTAATTGAATTAGTGATCTGAGATACAAAAAGTATATATGTATAACACCGTAGATTATATGGTAGCTTATAGTAATAATAATAATAATAATTTTATTGCAAACATGAATATGCTAGTCCTTTTCTTTTTTTTTTTATCATTTCGTTTTTGCTCCCATATAGACCGCGACAGTTCAACGACGCAATATTTATATCATTCATTGACAAAAATAGGTGGCATTAAATTATAAAGACAGTGTTTTTGTCTCTTCTTCAAAAGATATTTTAGTGAAATAGAAATAAAGGTCAGATAAGTACACTGTACACAACAATTCACCATCCAAGTTACAAAAATAGCTATTTCATAAAGAAAAACATTGTGTTCTGCTAAACATTATCATATGTAAGAAGATTTTTCTTTTAAACAAACATACATAGATTAAAAGAAAACAACACAAAAGGTTATATGTACAAACAAAATACAAATATTATGTTAAGGGATGATGATTAAATACGGTTCTGTCAACATCGTATAAATGTAGGTAGTGATCTGAAAAAAAAACACGTATATATGACACCGTTCAATGGATGATGACTCTTTGAAAAAAAAAATCACTGTATAGCGAAAGTCGTTTTCTACCTAATATATAGCATTACAAGTGTACATATCCTGGTTTCCATGTGATGTAGATTTATATTCAAAAATTTCGTTTTCTACCTAATATATAGCATTACAAGTGTACATATCCTGGTTTCCATGTGATGTAGATTTATATTCAAAAATTAAAAAAGAGTCGATCAACTAACGTACTGTGTGTGTGTGTGATCGCGTATGTATCCGCACGTGTGTGTGCGCGTGCGTGCATGTGTGTGTGCATGTTTGAGTGTGTGCGTGTGCTGGTTTTACTTTGCGTGCGCGCGAGCGTGTGAGTTATGGGCATGCGTACGTGTATATGTTTGTGCGTTTTTGCGTGTTGGTTTTTGCGTGTGTGTATGTTGTTAGAATTATATAGCGTTGATTACAATAATAACTAAATAAATATGGCTATTGTAATTACAAAATATTGTTAATATCAAGAGACACATGCTCTATAAGAAAAACAAATGATTTGTATGGTAAAGCTGTAAAATAACAGATGTACACAGGTACTTTTTCACATCCGTCTCTTTGTCGATCCAAATATACGAAAACGAAATGTGCTTAGATCGACTGACGGATACTCACGCGTTTATTAAATAAAGGGAGACTTGTTAGAAGTTATCTACGTTTGGAATGTACATCTCATATTTTAATCAGTCTGTATCCGGCCGTCAGTTAATCTAGTTCCGAAAAAAAGATGAACTAGACTAACCACCGGATGTGTTAATACTAAACTATCAAAGTTATGAGCGTTAAACTTTCAGTAGGAAAGTTGTATTTGGTAAATAAAGAGTTCGAATACTTTTAATTATGTGAACATCTGTATACCATGCCTTTAAAGTGTACCTGTAATAATAATAAAGCACAGTAATACTACTGGAAAAGTATCTTGAAGAAAACTAACAACAACATGGAAAACAAAAAAGAAAACATACATAAATAAATATATATGTAAGTGTACTGGATGTATTCAGTACAATAGTTGGCAGGTCCCATGACAGGAAGAGAATGATCTGAGATTATAGAATCAATAATTATGAAGCTATATCAGTCTTTTTTTTAATAATGTGAGGAATCTTCAATTGGCCCATTTAACCGCTTCCAAATAAACTATAAAAAAACATTTTATTCTAGGTAGTGTTAAATAGGAAGATAGAAATGGGGCCATTGATTTATTTAGGTAGTAAGACTTCGCATTTTATTAACATATACACATAGAATGAAAAAATAAATTGTTTAAATGAAATGATGCCATGTAGCATGGTGTAAAAGCTGAACTATTAACACTTAGAGCATTATTTCTACAATTTGAATATTTATATTATAAACAGTATTTAAGTAATCGTACTATTAAAAAAAAATATGCACGATACTCTAAAGACAGATAGATTAAATAGACTATACATGTATACTAGTAACAGGCGTATATTTTTTTTTCTTTGAAAAGGCAAATCTTAACAGTTATTATGCGTTTTACTACTAGGACATTCATAGATGTAATATTTGCTTTAAAAAAGAAAACACGCATCAAATATATTCAATATAAATTATTTTTTATAATCGAATCACAGTTCTTGAGAATAGAAATCTAAATATACCATACAAACAATAATCATGTACTTTCCATAAACGAATCACAGTTCTTGAGAACAGAAATCCAAATAAACCGTACAGACAATATTCATGTACATATCAAGAAAATATTTCATTTAGACATGTAACAGGTGTGAGGGTTCAATTTTATATAAAATACTAGCTATTCCAAAATTCTATAAAAACACTTTATAAAATGTTTAATATTAGTAGATCACTGGCTGTTCAATTATTGAAAAAAAAACACTAAATATTTCTATTATCATAACATTTATCATCAAAAATACCTTACTGAAAGGATCGGGAAACAAACACTACCCTGTTTACATATATAAAGTATACTCCCTCTTAAGTGGGTTTGCTTTTTCTCTGCGATACGTTCATTGCGGAAATGTGTACATTTTTAAATTTTATGGCAATGTTTTGAATGAGGTAACAACATACGAATATATACACAATTCCCATTTCAAATAGATAAATTAAGTTATACAGTAAATTGCACGCAGTTTTTGGGGATATGAATAAATCTTAACAAGTTTAATAGGTACGTGTTTTATGATATCCGATGGTTGTTAAGAATGTGATTATTAGTTTGTGACAAAAATTTATAGCTGTCTATAGGTAATGGTTCGTGCGCCAAGTAAATGTGTGTTTGTGTAAGTGTACGGATGCATGCGCGCGTGTGTGTGCCTGCGTACTTACATGCGTGCGTCTATATGGTAGCATGCGTCTGTGTGGTGTGTGTGTATTTGTGTGTGTTACAAATTACATTTAACTTACAAAAACACAGCTACATGTGATATCACAAAAACATACTTTCTAAAGGGAAAATACACATTGGGTTCTACAGGGTATCTATAGAAAGAGAGTGTTTAATGTCCGGGTCCAGAGTTATCGCCCCTATTTTATTGATTGTGTTCTGTTGGTCGATCTTGAGCTGCTGCCATTTGACACTTTTCGGGCGTAAGTTGTATTGTTTGTCGCATGCTTTTTGTTTGGACATGCCTTTGCCAGCCAGAGTTTGTATTTATCAAATGTCACTAGCTCGTTACGGTCTTGTCCCCGATAGCGTACGAAAAGTTTCCCGTCGCGGGACCAGGCCTTCTCCACCAACTCAGGTTCTTTAAGACGTAATGGAGCCAGAACTTCTGCATTCATCTTTGTCAGGTCTTCATTAATGAAGATGCCAGTATTCTTTAGACGATTGGCACGCTTCATTATTTCGATTTTCGTTTGGCGTCTAACGAGTTTTACAATGACTGGCCTGCATTTATTCTCTACATATTTTCCGAGGCGATGGGCAATATCGATATCTTTGGTCTCGAGTTGCATGCCTAGCTTGTCATTTAACATTAAGACCGTTTCGTCGGCCACGGCCATTGACGACTGTTGGTCCGAATCATTGGAGAGGCCAGTAATACGAATGCTGTTTCTCCGGCCATATTGTTCAAGATCATTTTGACCGGATGTTTGGCTGCACTCTGTATCGTATTGCAATTTTTTCAGGCAATCGATTTCACTCTTCTGTTCCTTAATTATTTTGTGTAATGAGTCTATTTCGTTTTTAGTTTCAAAAACGCTACTTTCCAGTATTTCAAGTTTTTTTAAAACACTTCCTAAAAACTTTTCCTTTATTTCTTCAAGAGTTTCCTTTATTATGGTTTTGATTAGAAAAGTGTCATTTTTTGTAAGCACGTTTGTAAGCTTGGAGCTAATTTCATCGAGACGTTTTCCGATTAATGTTTCCGTGTGCTCGGTCACGGTTTTTGTTGCCCCGCTTTGCACGAAGTCCGTCATGGTTTTCTGATTTTGATTTCCTTGATCTGTTTTCGTCTTTTTACTACTTTTTTTGATCTGCTTGTTTGGTTTATTTGAGTTTTGTGTATCGAAGACAGGTACTTCACTCAGGCTAGCGTTGCTCTCACTAGCTGTGGATGAGTATTGCCTTTTGCTCATTATAATGTTTATATTTAGGTTTTCTCAAGTTTTTTTCCGTGGACGTATACGTGTTTAACGGTTTATTCGGAACGGCGACAATTAGCGATTTTCAATTAGGCGACCCGGTCATGCGTGACGAGTTCACAACAAAATAACGGGTAGAATGCTGACAGGATAGAACTAGTTTGTAAGCCTGTGATTGCTGTCTATATGTCTATAAGATTTGAATATTATGCTTTATTATGTACCCCACCCGCGCGAAAATACGGCGGGGTGAAATGTAAATCAAGAACTACAATCTAAAACACGTTTAACAAAGGCTCGTTACTTGTTTCTCGTGCACATAGTCCATATTAATATAATCCAACCATTTTAAGACATTCACATTCACTCAGATCACTCGCGTTTATTTTATTTCATAGATTACATTTTCAGCGTATGTGTTTACATTCAAACCGGAAGTCGTATTCATTGGAACTTTCATATTTTTTCAGCATAATTGCCTTCAAATTGTTAATTTAACAACCCTTTGACATTGTTTGCACATCTGATCTTATTATACAATAGCTGATTTGTGTTTATAGATAGACATATATAGACTTTTCAAAGTTCTATAAAAGTTCACACATGTTCTATCCAAGTAAACAAACAGAACCAATAAAGATCACCACAGATAATAACTGTGTGTATAGCTTGGAAATTTGATAGTTCATGAATCCCTCCTTTGTTGTTTTCTGTAAACCAAAACTGTCAGTTTTGCTGGATAGAATGGCTTGTATGATGCCCAGCTCTTGCCTTCGCAGAACAGCTTCTAAAAACGGAAAACCAACAAATATCTTAACTTCTAAAAACGGAAAACCAACAAATATCTTAAAATTTGATCAATAATGCAGACAATTTATAAATGTCTTGTTTTTTTGTTGATTTCGAATCTGGAAGATTTTTTACGTAAGATTGTGGTACGAAAGTCCAAAGGTATCGGATTTTGTGGTTTTAGGCCTAAACTAATTATCGTGATATGTAACCTTTCGGGATATCGGTAAAGTGCGAGCAGACGAGGTGTAAATACGTTAAAAGTAAAAGCTAAAAGACTAAAAAGTTAGATCGGAATATCTTTAAATTGTGTGAATAAATGTGTTCCTGATGGATAACAACGACATCTTACCAGAATATTGCTCATGACCACACGTAAAACTTCTTTCTGAGACATTGTGTACACACCGGTCTTACTGACAACAACGAAGTGACGTCACCATCTATGTATAGAATGCTTTCTGAGAGCGAATAGAAAATAAACAGTAGGGTGTCGTTATTGAAATACCGCGAGAATACTGGAAGAATAGAGATGCCAACTATAATGTTTAAAACAAATAATTTTTTAACAAGCGTTTGTGATTTGTCAGGATAATAATAACAATAAAATATCGAAAAGATCAAAGCAAATAAATTCGACAGAAATCTGAGATTCGGCAATATATTAAAGACCGGTTATGTTCACCTAAATTGTGTTTGGTAAAGACTGTCACTATATGTAGTGAACAAGTCTTCGGCTTATACCCACTGAAGAAGAGCATTCAGGGGAGATAATTGAGTAATGGCTTAATTCTGGAACGGTTGCGAAGAAAAACAAATAATGCGAGAATATTTAGTGCGATTCGCTACACAATAATGATGTCATTGATATAACTTTTCCTGAGGTATGTATTTACATGTGATTTAGCATATGTCAAAGTGTTTTTGATTTGTTCAAGGCCATAAATAGCATCGCGAAAATATATGTCGCGTGGCAATTTTTTTTTGAGACGTATCCATATGTGGTATTTTTATGTAATTTTATGTCTAAATTCCCATATGTATGAACGGTCAACGCCCGCTTCGCGGGCTTTTGCCCGTATTATGAGGTAAATACAGTTCTTACCGTGGAACAAACGACCTTGTTTACATCTGTTTTCGTAACATTGAGCTGCTCTTGTGGACGACCGTACGCTTTAATCCATCTTAAACATTTTTCTAACAGAGATTTTTGGCTTAAGGAAGGTTATGTATTCGGCACCGTTCATTCTCTCAGGGAATCGGGGGTCGGCCTTGCATGTACCCCACGCACATGTTCGTACCATTTTGACATTATTTAATTAATACTTTTGTTAGCAACACTTTTCACTATCGATTTCACGAATGGCGTGTGAACCGGTAGCAACAAGCTGTCTGGAAGCGAAAACAGTACCACAATTTGAATGGTTGAAAATACGACTGTAGGAACTATGCAGTAGTGGCAACAACGCAAAAGAGGCGCATGCTGATCTCAACACACTTAAATTGATAAAGTTGAATTGATAAAGTATTTTGTATTAGATCTACTTTACATTGAACAGTGTATATGTGAAATAATATTTTGAAGTATACAAATACACGTGGTGCTCTGACATAAACTAACTTAAGTTATTCGTTTTTAAAAGTGATTACCTGTATTAAATAGTGTTTTGTTTAATAAGAAAGTCATAACTATTTTATCATTTCAAAAGCGAAATGGTAGTTTCAGGCAATTTTGTTTCATTCAATAATGTTTCATTCAATAATGATTAATTCGATAATCATTCATTCTCGTTTAACCAAAAGACTTTCTTGCCGATAGTATATGCAACGTTATTGTCTCCAATTATAGTTTTTGGAATTTTGGGCAACGTTTTATCCATTTTGGTTTGGAATTAAGGTATGTGGTTTAGCTAGTATCAAATTATATTACTAGTAAATTAACATCGGCTTTTATGAGGAACTTTATAACACGTAATAACAAATAAATTTTGTCATTAACAACACATTAAAATTCAAATGATTAAAATTCACTACATAGGTTAAACCACGGTGAAAGGGCGAATACCACAACTTTTCCGTTCATCGTCGAAATTTTATACTTCTGACAAGAGCACCGTATCCTTCTGTCAAAAACATTGCCGCAAACTTTTTTGCGAGCCCAGAAATGAAAGAAAAAAACGAGAAAAGAAGGTACTTTGGTAATAAAAAGATATTCCACCGAACGAAGTATATACTTAACATCTAATTGCCGTTTACCGCATCAAAATTTAGTCTCTATTTTTTTTTCAAAATAGTGAAAACAATTGGAGCATGTCGGGAAAGAAGTGACTTTCATGACGCAAACAATCGTATTTTTGCAGATTTTAAACATTTTAAATGAAATATTTTTTGTTAAGCGGTATTTTATGGTAGAAGAATCAATATACAACAACTTATGGCATGCTTTATTGAATATTACTGTGATTTTTACATTTACACGTGTTAGCAATTATGCACCGCTCAACGCTGACATTATAGAAATATGAACACCGCTCAACAATGTCCTTAAAAGCACCGCATCTTTATGATTTTTGGCACCGCTTTATTCTGATATGTTTTCTTTCAGAATGAAGAGACGTTCAAATATATGTTTGAACAAACAAAAAACAAAAAAATGAGACTTTTTCCTCCGGTTGCTGAATATTACAATGTACTTTGAACATATTTGGTTTTCAATTGTTTTTTTAATACTTGACGGAAATAACTATATATGTTTTAAACCCTTTACATCTCGTTAAAACGGACCGCGCTGTAATGTCTTATCTATGGAGACATGCACTTACAAGCTTCTATAGACAGTCTCAAAAAAAGTTTTTTTTTATATATAAATTTAACCCCTTTGTTTTTAATATAAGTAGGCGAGAGCATCTTTGGTATGTATCTTTGGTTTTGGCCACAAACATCAAATTCATATTTCAGTAAATTTAACCAATGCAACATCACTTTGTGCACTCTATACATAACAAGATTTATTATTTCCTTCGGTTAGTTTTACACCAACATTTGCTTTTACCTTTTCATAATCGTAGCTGGACATCTTTTTTTACTGATTATGAATCTGAAATCAATCAATAATAATTATCAATAACGATTGTATTTTACCACAGCAATATAGATAATTTGTAACATGAGACTTAAACATGTGCCCTGCACGTACTGGAAAGCAAGACAATCGATCCCGGTGAACCTTTTTTGGTACAAGCATGCCATCATTTTCAATATCAATTCTGGGGCATGTAACTTTTATAAATGGAAGATGGCTCGTTCTAGCTTATCATTTAAAACCATGTGCAGAAGTTAGCGGTGCCACGAATTTCAGTGACACGGAATATAAATACGATGTCTATAATCAGTGTTGCGCGGTGCATAGATATTTATGTAAGTGATGCATGTTTTCACCAAACAATTAGGCCTTTAACATAAATTGAATCAACCAGGTTCGTATGGCATGTTCATTTTATATAAACAATGATTTAAGGCTGTTACGTCAGGTCTGACACATCGGCAATCATCTCATTTTTACATTTTTTTCTCACAAGTGCGAATGGTGTCGAGCGCGAAACGACTTTTTTGTAAACACTATTTCAAAGTCATGCTTATTATTTCATGACTGGCAAACTTTTAAATAGACGACATATTGGTTCAGAAATTCGGTGAAGTGCTTCGCTAATGGCAATCATTTTGCAGTGTCTTATAATAAATCATTTTGTCACCCATTTACCTGATAATGCTTCGTCCTCCATGTTTCATTTCGTCAGAAGGATAGTTGGATACGGTGCTATTGTCAGCAGTAGACAATTTTGACGGTGAGCGGAATAGTTGTGGTACTCGCCCTATCACCGTGTAAACGGTGATGGTAAGGACAACTATAGTAAATGAAACCATATTACCGTTGAGTTGCCTTATCTTATTTGTTAATATAAAAGAACTTGCGTTATGCTTTCGTAATGGCTCCTCGCTGGGAAGTATGTTTATGTGTTAACATGATACTGTCGAAATAACTGGTCTAGCGTGTGTATATATATATAACACTTGGTTCTGGTATCATACTCGTTTATCGGATGCAAGAATATTGTTGAAAATGTGTTATAATGTACCAATTTCTAATTTCAGGTGCGCATATATATGAAGTTTCGTTATATTGTCGCAATACTTTATCTCATGTGTGCATATGTTAACTTAATTATGTCCTACTATAATAATAACTCATCTCATATGTGCTTATCTATAAATAAGGGTTCTCGTTATGAAGTAGCACATCGCATGAGCACTCACATATGAAATTGGGTCGAACTCTATCAATAATTCATATGTGCATGATACGTATGATATGGTACGTAGCTCAGCTTAAGCAATAAACCGATGCGTGCATTAAAAGCTTTTTTATCTGCTTATGACAATCTTTGAGTTAGTCTCGGTATATTTTAACTTTTGTCTGTACGCTCTTTGCATTATAAACTATATTACACAATTAACCTAAACGTCAAATGATACATGTGCTAATCAAATACGACCTGTGCGTGTGTTTCTACACGTTGGTATGCACATTCAGATTCTACGTCTATGTAAATATTTGATTTATACTATTTATTTTAGAAGTGCATTCATTTTTAAATTGTAGGTAAGCGACGAATGACTACCACCAAGCGATACATGTCGGCACTGGCAGTGGCTGACATTCTAGTATTAGCGATACCGGCCGGTGACATTTGGCTGGAAATTGTGCTCGGAGTTGCACTTAAAGTTACTATGCAATCGTACGTTATACTCGTTTTTGTTTTTAATGAAAAGTGTTAATAAGCTGAACATGACAATTATCAGCGATATGAAGTTTAATGTACCATGTGTCTGAAACAGACGTGTCCTTTATTTACAAAAGACCAAACCCTGTGGTATATACATGTAATATTGTCTTGGTATATAATGTTGTTGGGCTTTGCAACGTCTTTTACCTTGAACCATGGTTATAACCACAGTGGGACGTTAAACCTGATAAGCTAAATTGCTTTTCGTAGTTAAAGACCCAGTCACAATATCTAAGAATTACATTAGCGCATTATTCTTGACTTTCACTGTCTCAGCTACATGCATAGGTCATCGGGTTTATATCGTTCAACTTTATTAATATTTTCTCTCTGATGGGCGTTTCTCGATTGATTTATTTTTAAGCTTCGTTTTATTTATTTTTAATAAAGTACGTTTGTGTAGATCACGCAGCCATTTATCATAACTAGTATTTTTCGTGTTGATAAATTATCGGCTAAGTCTATACGGTTATTATTTTTTAGTTTTTACATTCATTTTCTTTTACATTTATTTTCATAGTATATTGCAATGACAACATATTTAAACAAGCCAGCTATGTACTACGGATTTGTTACACCCTATAGTGCTGCTTTTTCCTGTATTTGCACGATTATGATCTAAAATTTATTATATCATGCTATATTCTTAAATATTTTTGTAAAATGTAAAAATAAGGGATACAGTTGACACTTGTTCGTAATTTCATTTCATCGTACCTCAAAAAGTTGTTTCTATGTTGCTCTGGTATCCTTCCTACAATTGAGTAAGTAAATGGTAATTAAATAGAATGCGTTTAAATTCCCTTTTATTATTGTAAAATATGAGTTTAAATGCTATGAGGTTAAATTTCATTTACACTTATATGTATCATCAATATTGCTGGGCCAAGTGTGAGGTTGAACGCTCTAAAACCTGTTAAAACTCCCAGTGCTTTAATTGGCCGTTCCAAGGCGGTGACACAAGCTTTATTCTACTATGTGTGTATGCTGTTTCGGGTATGTTGTTTCGTATTGTGCCATACAGTTTTGGCTATTGATCAATTGCCTTAAATAAATGATCATGAAATGTGTATAACATGAATGCAATACTGCTCCAGCAGCTGGAGTTTTACTTCTTTATATTGATAATAATGTATGTGACGTTAAAACGCAGCAACACGAGTTATTGAAAACATTATTTAAACCCCACGTGTGAACTTATTGTTTGGCCATTGGTTTCTTGTCATAAATAAAGGACCACATGTAACTATACTGGTATTTGCTCCTGCTGGTGCAGCTGAAAATTCATTTAATGTGTATATGGTTTGTGAAATACATATGGTATTAAAAGACAACCTAAGTGAAACCATACATGGAATGTCTTATTTACATTAGTGTCAATCCAACTTCAGTGTTCAACACCAATGTGCGTTCGGTTTTTGTTAGAATTATATTCTACATGCTCATAGCAGTGGTATAATGAAACAAAACTCATTATTATTATGTCATCACCATCATCATACTAAGATTCAGTATGTCGATTGTCATTATCGATATATTGCATCATCGTGTACTCATATTTTTTGATATATGATTAAAAAAAAATAAAAATCGTTGAATATGATTATCATGTTGTGATTGTTATAATTGTTATTTTAATGACTACTTGGATAATGTCGAGAATATGTATTTTTATAGTAATGATGAATAATGTGATTCTGATGGTTATGATGAATATGTGATACTGTTCATGATAACGATGGAAGTGTGGACCTGGCAGTAATGATAATGATAATGGTGATTTTTAAATTTGGAAGACATCAAATTGCGGTACGTAAAAGACATAAATGTGTCGAAAAAGCCAGACGTAAATATATGTGGCGCAATACATTTGTTGCGACGTTTGTTTACGCACAACTACGTGGATGTCAGTATTCACTATAACATAACGAGATCTTAACACGAAACCTGCGTTATTCTCATGTTTATTCAGAATTATGTATGTATCGATGAAATGTATATATTTTTTTCTCAAGGCTACATGAAATTTCTCAAGATCTTCAGTCGAGGATCTGCCTTATTCCCATCTAAGCTGCAAACAGACTGCGCCTACATTATTGTCATATGAATTAAATATTATTCATTGACAGCAACACCGAGCAAATATAAGCGACTCTACCTTATACGCACGTAGTTGTGCGCTACATGCAACACCTAGCAAATAGCCAACGATAACCTGTCTTGGCCATTACATCAAGCGATGTACCTGGACGATATAGCAAATACTACACTTGTTGTTAAGCGTATATACTGACTTGCAGACCAAAGCGAAAAGCTGATTCATTCCGTTTATCAATAAAACTAGTATGCATTCTTATTTTAAAACACTGTTATTAAGTTGTACTAGAATAAGCTTTGATTTTGTTTCTTCGCAAAGTGACTTCACTTTATTTTACTTCGTAAAATAAGTGTTTTGAGACTGCAGAATTGTGAACACATCTGACGGATATTTGGCTCAGATACGACGCAGGAATGTCAAAATCTTAAACAAAAATCAACAATAAACGGACTTGTTGAATCATGGGTCTGTCCCATACCTCTTGTACCTGCAGTGTGACTTGGGCTTACCTCATTTTAAGCGTCATATGGAGGCCTTAAGTTTCGCTCTTAGAATTAAATTGAGCTCAGTACTTCACTTTCATACAGCAACGAGCACTCATGCTGGAATATTCTTTCGATAAATTAGTTGATTGTTTAACTGCATAAGTTTAACCCTTGACTTACAGCAATGTGCCTGAAGCTAAAGATATAATGTCGTGAATATTTCTTTCTTAAAGGCACACACCTTGAAATGAAATACATGGCATAATACATTTAAGTATACATAAGAAACATATTATATTTATGCCAATAAGAATATATCTGGTGGATACAAGGTAGAAATCCGGCTATTTTTCGCTTTAAATCTTAAAAATAATCGCGTTTGTCGAAATGGACGTATACGTCTAGAAATCCTACTTTCGGTTTTAAAAGCGAGACCGTTTGAAACATAATAAATTACTTGTTAACTATGCTTTAGAGTTGATTATATATATGCCAATTAGAATATATCTGGTGGTTACAAGGTAGAAATCCGTATTTTTTTGCGCTGTAAAACTTAAAAATAATCGCGTTGTTCGAAATGGACGTATACGTATAGAAATCCTACTTTCGGTTTTAAAATTTAAAAATAAATAAATTACTTACTAACTAGGCTATAGATTTAATGACAATTTTGCACACTTTCAAATTGCATCTATATGTATTGATTTACATGTATTTCATTTCAAGGTGTGTGGCTTTAAATATTATACCACAACTATTAACCTGTAAACGACTGCTTTCATAGGGTATTCCCTTGCGCTGTGCCTGGTTTTGATATACTGTCACTTTGTGCTAAAAGTGATCTCGGCATGGATATTGGTCGTCGCAACAGTTGAGCGAGCCATGAGGATATTAATGCCACATCGTGTAAGACTGTCATGTCGTCCCAACATAGCCATTATCATAATCGGTATGTGAATTTTAATGTCGATTTCCTAACAAAAATCCCTTACGTTTTAATAACTTTTCAGGCTACTTCGACGTGTATTTTATACTTAGTAGGGACAGATTGAACATAATTATATGACACAAAAAACAAACATCAACAAAAGGTTTTAGTAAATTTATTTATTTTTTTCGTCGAAATAAGTTCGAAATCATTGTTTACAAAGAATAAATGACATGAACTGATCTTGCTGTTGCAGCACTTGTTTGTGGGCTTCTCTCGCTTTCATATCTTCCATTTAACATCGGATGGCGCCTTAAAAAAGCAAACGGATACGACTTCTGCATGTCACAAGATTCTTCGATTATGGATACAAATTTCGATATATTTAAAGTATTTGATTTTTGCATGTTTTTTGTTGGCCCGTTCAGCATAATTATTGTATGTAATGTATCAATTCTTATTAAGATCATTATAAGCAAACAAGCTGTTCAAGCTCATGGTGGTCTAACAACAGGTACTAGAGGAACCCAAAACATGATTAAAACAATGACATGGCGAATAATTATTTTGAGCCTCACATTCTGCCTTTGTATTGCCCCTTATGAACTATTTTTAATACTTGATTTTCCGTCGGACATGTTGTTTGTTATGCTATGCGTATTCCCTATTTTTATGTATTTTAACAACGCGGTGATTTTTTTTCTATACTGTATGATAGGATCAGGATTTAGGAAGGACTTAAAGACAATTTGCAAATGCAGATAACCTTTTGTTGTTAACGTACAAAACAAACAAACACATTTTACTTTAAAGAGCATGAATTTGCATTTGTTCAGTAAGGTTTATTTTTCGTAACTCTTAAATTAAATTAGAATTTTATATGTTTCTTTATTGGTTACTGTGATAAGCATTACAAATACGCAAATGTTACTTTTAGTTTAAACATATTTTATTTCAAGAACAATCATATTATATACAAAATATGCATACATAGTAAAAATTGATTTACATGTTCCGAAAATGTTACTTTTGTTTATAAAGAATAAAATAGAATGTTCTATTCTCTTCACGATTACCATATCCTTGTGAAAAATGTATTAGGCATAGAACCACAATATATCCTGCAATGATATTTGGATCAGGTTTATTAAAAAAGTCAATATGATTTTGTTAGCTTTTTTAACGCTTGTTTTGAACTCAGAGGAATACTGAATGGGGGGGGGGGTGGGGGGAGAATTTGGTGTTTTCAGTGTTAGATAGTTGTTTAATTTCCTGAATGGTACATAATAAAATCATGATTGTGTGATTCTTTCATTAAATGCACGAAGTGTTATAGACTGTTTGAACAATTCGTGTAATATTACTTCATTAATATGACGATCACAAACAAGTAACCCACAACTGCAGGGGGGGAAATAGAAACAGCGTCGTTGTTGCTTTTATTCGTTTATTGAATATGTTTTCTATTGTTGAACATTTCGAATTTTACACCGAATTTAAGGCGAGTTTACTTACTCATTCATAAAAAAGATTTGGAAAAGTTCTAAAACTTGAAGAACTTCAGGACTAAGCATAAAATAAATATAAAGCATATTGTCACCCTTGTTTGATCTTATTCGATAATAATCATGCCGTTACAGTAATGAAATTCAGACACCAAAAGTCTAACAAAATTATGATTTTAAAATATTGTTTATAACAATAATTGTGTAAGTGTGTGGCCCTTTATTTCTTTGTGTGTGTGAACTTTTAATACTTATCAATCATAGTGTTGAATTTCTAACCGTAACCTACTTTTGTAACATTTATGGCTACATGATAGCATTTATCTTAAATAATTTAGAAATATAACCACTATATATCATCATGTTTTTACATGATCTAATGGGATATTACTTTACTAAAACTAGTATTAATATAAATGAGTTATATTTAGACCAAATAGCTTTGTTAAGGCTCAACTTTCGGTTAATTGTACTAATGATAATGTAACTACAAAAATGTAAAAATAAAGATAATTTGACAGAAAGATCGGAACTTTCTGAAATTGAATATCATATTTTTTTGATTAGCAAATAACCTATGCCTAGAAAAGTAAACACAGTAAAAATATCTCCCTTCCTTCCATATTTGCTATGTCACAATTAGTGGAAAATACTGACCCGTTTAGGTTATACTATAAATACTAAACGAATTCGAATGGACAAATCCTGTATTCAACAGTTGTTTCGGTGTTATGTTTATACACGTGATCTAAAAATAGTTTTTAAATAGACGAAGAAGAAGAAGAACTTTTATTCCGACAAATACATATACATATTAACACAGTCGAAATAGACCTTTATGGTCCTTGTTCAACACATATCTCATATCACATATCATGATGTAATATTCATATTATATTATGGTCCTTGTTCACCACATATCACATATCATGATGTAATATTCATATTATATTATGGTCCTTATTAAACACATATCACATATGATGTAATATTCATATTATATTATGGTCCTTGTTACATATACATATTTACACAGTTGAAATAGGCTTTTATGTTCCTTGTTCAACACATGTCTCATATCACATATCATGTTGTAATATTTATATTATATTATGGTCCTTGTTCAATACATATCACATATCATGATGTAATATTCATATTATATTATGGTCCTTGTTTAACACATATCACATATCATGACGTAATATTCATATTATATTACGGTCCTTATTCAACACATATCATATATGATGTAATTTTCATATTATTTCATGGTCCTTGTTCAACACATATCACATATCATGATGTAATATCTATATTAATTATATTATGGTCCTTGTTCAACACATATCATATATCATGATGTAATATTCATATTATATAATGGTCCTTGTTCAACACATATCACATATCATGATGTAATATACATATTATATTATGGTCCTTGCTCAACACATATCACATATCACATATCATGATGTAATATACATATAATATTATTATCCTTGTTCAACACATATCACATATCATGATGCTATATTCATATTATATTACGAAAACATACGTACAATTCTAAGGTGATAGGTGATGAGACTTGAATAAACTATCTCAACAATGACCCTGTTATCATCGAAATATGGCGATTATTAGAAAAAACGAGTGCAAAAAGGAAAGATAACTCTTCCAATCATTCTCATAAGAAACGGAAGAGTTTTCTCTCTTTCTAAATGATAAGTTCGGAATACCCAACTCAGCTAGACTAAGTTTATATGGTTTAAGATTCGAGATTCAAAATAAAATATCGAAAATCTTAATCACCGATTGTATCATTTTGTTGCAATATATTTTACTGAAATAGTTGAACTTGCTTCATCTCTACATCCAATAACGGATCTATCTTTTACATGCATATGATCCAACCACACTAATATTCTATAATATGTATACATCACCATGGGTTAAAAACGATTCTTATGTTAAAAATCACTATGTACCTAATTTAAAATTTATCTGTAGTCATATGACACGTGATACTTTAGCTTTATGGTGTAGGATAATTACCTATGCATATATTTGCAATGCAGAGACCCCAGAAACACCAAATACAATTTTGATATACGGACAAGTGAATCACGAAATTTATGGTGAAATATAGTTTATACTATACAATAAACGATATAAATATTAATGCATTGTATAATGTGCTTTTCTCAGTTCGAAGGCTTTGCTTACATATACAGCTAGGTTTCGTAATATTTCACAGTTACAATTTGTAATCAGCTCGACAGTTTTAGACATATTTGGTCTATGACGGTAAAACTGCTTAAAATATTTTCTTCGTACACTATCATATAGCTTACACTAAAAAGAAAATGAAATTCGTCCTCTAATTTATTACATTTGTTACATCTTTGTTCCCTTGGCGTTCTATTCCATCTACCTGTTTCAATATTTACTCTATCTGATGACATTCGTAACTTTGTGAGAGCATTTCTATAGCATTTAACATTTACAAATACACTAATAAACTGGCTATTATTTCCAACACTCTGTTGCAGCCATACATGATAGACACCTAATCTACACAACGTATCTTTAACAAGTGAAGCCCTGTTTTGCTTACGTGGGTTATAATCAATATCATTTAACATAGTATTGTAATTACATGACACATATTTTCTATCACTACAACCATTGATCTTCAACCAATATTTAACAATACAATCAAGCCTCCATTGTCACTCTATTCCCTGTATGATTTTTGGCCACATGTACTTGCATTTCCACAAAACACGCGACTTTGCTAAACTTGAAAAAGAAAATTTACAAGTGGTATTTAACATTCTTTAAAGAAACTGATGTTTTTATCACGCAAACTATGTTTCATTTATGGCGTATACTTCAGCCCTTCATATCCATTTTTCAGTGCATTCCTTTCATAAGGTTGCACAAACAAGAACGAAGAGGAAACCAAACAAAAAAAAAACACGTTTTTGAAAAGAAGCTGTATTATACTCTACTGTCTAACATCATGATGCAAGGAACTTGTACATATGTTTTTCTTATTGATTAATGTATGGCGTTGTTGCTGTTGTTTAAGAAAACACCAATTTACAAATCTTGTTACATAAATCCAAACAATTTCCAACTAACAAAAATGCCTGTGTGGCTATTTACATTTTCGCGTGTTTAATTCTTAGAAAAACGCGCATAATAATATTTTAAACTTAAACCCTACACTCCATTACTACTATTACAATAACAATGCGTGTGCCTCTTTAAATGTTTTATTTTAAATGATCTTAAACTAATTTTATATAAATATACCGTCGAATTTGAAAAACAATTGTAGCAAACTGCATGTTTTGGTTTAACTTAAATACCATCATTTTAATGGTGTTATATCTAGATCAATTTATTTATATTAGCAAATGTTATTGTTAAACTGTGTACCCATGTCCCATGTATTTGCAACACATCAGTTGAATTAAAAGTCCATTATGTTCTCTTACTGTACGGTATATTCACTTTGCATTAATTTTAACTCAATTTCAACAATTCAACATTCCTGACTTCCCTAAAAACCTTTCTTAACCTGGAACACAACTTGACCAGACCCATGTTCGCTGGGAAGCGGACAACGACAACGAGCGAGGCATGGTATTGTAATGCGCATGGGGGGTTAGAGGGTAATTTAGGGTAAGGGTTAGGGGTCGGATTTGGGTAAGGGTTAGCCTTAACCCATACCTTAACCCTAATCCGACCCCTAACCCTAACCCAGGGTTATCTCCCTTATACCATGCCTGGCTCGTTGTAATTGTCCTCTTCCCGTTGAGGGATGAATAAATCACAGGAAATTATTTGGTAGAATAGGGGGATCTCGAAGAGACAAGGGAGAAAAAGTTACATAAAAAAATGCTTTGACATACATTATTTACAATGTTGCTGGTTTCGTTACGGTGTGATAAACTGACGAAATAATGTAGATATAAAGTTTATATTTGTAATTATGTCATTCTATAGACGTTTACATTAGATTTGTATCCCACGCTATGTTATTTGATTTCTATAGTTGATTTTAGAATTCATTTCTTCGTGTTAAATTAATTAAATCTTATTTGAAGGCTTATGATTTTAACAAGCATAAATACTTAAGTTGTAACATTGGAAATGGGATGTGAGTTTATGCTTTCTTTAAAATATACCATTCTGAAAGTTTTGTAAATACACTTTACCATACCTGCTTATTGCATTTGCATAAATATACGTTGGTATGCTTATATTATAAATACTGGCTTGTTGTGGCTTGTTTCGGTTGTTATAAACTTTACTTTATTCAATAAAAATGTATTATAATCGAATGTGTCTTTCGAATTTGACCTTTTTGCAAACTGTCCCTTTCCTGTATATGTTTGCTTCTTTGAATATCTGGCCTCTTTGCAAAGTATTTCATTCACACCACTGCAATCAGTTAACCAGTAAACATTTCACCCGAGGTATCTGGGTATCAGCACTAAGTTCACATACTTATGCTAGAAGCGAATAACTAACCTTGAATCCGATATAAAGAGAGAACTGCCTTAGAAAGGGTTTCTACGCACACAACTTATGTGAGATTATTCGAACTTGCGATCCGCGGATTAGTATTCCAGTGCTAGTGCCGAACTGAACGAAATTGGTAAACGCCTAGAGAAAATTGAATATGCTGAAATTAAAAATTGTCTTAGGATGTTTGGTCTCACCGATGAAGAAAATGAAGCAGCCGATAAAACAAAACAGAAATTTGTATCAGATGTGTACAATGTCGCTGTCCCGAACTCCCCACTCCAAGATGCATGTAAAAGATTTATGTCAGCACCAATGTATTCTGTTAATAATGCTATTTTAGGTGATTGTGGCAGATATTCAGTATATATTTATTCATCTATGAGAGTTATAAAATATTGGTTACGAATATTGGATACACCTCACTCCCGTCATATTAAAAAGTGCTATGAAATGTTGAAATGTTTTGATGGCATAGGACATACAAACTGGGTCATCTCATTACGCAATCACTTGCAATCCATAGGTTTGGGATATGTGTGGGATCAACAATCGGTTGTTAATAAACCTTTTTTTTTGTATAATTATTCTCAACGATTGAAAGTACAGCAGTGCATAGAAAAGTGTAATAGTTCCCCCAAACTTAAACATACAATGGATTCAAAAGTAACTTTGATTTTGAGGTATATTTAAATTATTTAACAATTCGTAAATTGCGAAATGCATATGAATGCTTTCGAATTTCTTCCCATACGCTCATGATTGAAAAGGGCCGCTATTTGAATATCGGCAGGGACCAAAGGTTCTGGCCTTTTTGCAAAACTGTTATTGAAAATGAATTTCATTTTCTATTAATATGCACGACATACTTAGACCTCTGAGAAAGGTATATACCAATTAAGTATTATATACCCGCTACTATAAATAAATTTAATATAATCATGAGCTCCCGGGAAGAAAAGGTGATCAGGGGTACTTCTATGTTCTTGTATTATGCTTTTGAAAAAAGAAATGCGTTACTGAATAGCAGTTAATTATAAATAGCTGTACCATTACATATGTATGCTTGCTTATATTTTGTGGGTGTTTTTGAAATGTTGTTGTATTCGATGTTATTTGTACTTGCAAGGGCCGGAGGCCATATAGCAATAAACATTGAATAAGCGTTCAATAAGCTGTACCAATTAAACAGGGCTTCGTACTTTATTCTAGTAATAATACTGACATCGAGCATTTCTTAATCTAATTTCATAATGATTGTTTTGTCCCATAAGAAAGAGACCTCAATGTGTCATCGATCATTGTTTACAACATTTCCACACGCATACATCCGCAATTTTGCCGATGAATTTTTTGAGAACATGTCCAGCATGTTTAGTGGATCTCTACGAAGGCAATTAGCATAATTGATGAAGTTTCGCAATGCTATAAGCAAACACTGTGATTCAGTGTCACTCTAGTGATATTTATGTTTTATGAAAGGTGAAATTCTCTCTAAACATAGAGTGATTTACAGTAATTTTAAAAGTATTCTTTTTTTCAAAGGGGACAATCTGAGAAACCCTATTGTATATTGTTCATTATTGCTCAAACTATCGTTTCAATAACGATATTAATGTTTTTAATGCTTCAATCTTGTATCACAAACGATGTTTTTCAATTTGTTCTCATCATTAATTTTTTTTTTTTTATTCGCAACAACAATATTTATAGTATAGTGTATATGGATCAAAATCTTTACCTTACATATTGAAACTTTGGAACTAAACCTGAACCTATTGTTTTAAACGTCAAAGACAATAGGAATGCGTGTACAAGCCTCTATTTTAGGCGGTGACCTATTGTATAAAATAAATTCGATACTATTAGTAGTTGCAATAATCAAAAGGTCTACAAAATCAGCATCTTAAATTAACATGCTATTCGAATATTCGATAGCTTCAGTTAAATTGGGTTGTGTGCTTCAAATTACATATATTAAATACTTATCATATAATCTGAGACGGTTTAGAGCAAAGTATGGTTGCACATAAATATACAACGACTGTTTCTTTTAAAGTGTTGTTTGTTATGTATTTTCATACGATAACATATTTCAATATCGACACCTTCATGCGTAACAAATAAAAGAACTATTGCGAAACAGATAGAAAACAGATTTTCAATTGATTGAACTACTTTTTAAGTATGAAGTCTATACTAATCAATCGTTGGTGTTGAGTAGTGTTATTACTCGTGTACTGTCTCAGCATAATGAAGCAATAGGCATAACCGTACTCGTACATTCATGCTAATGAACGAATACATACACCAGATAATGTTAATGATAAAGGGTCGAGTAATGTTAACACAATACTTTAATCATCTGGATAGACCCTGCCCATTCTCATACCCATACTCGTTTCCATTTATATATTTATCATTATCATAAATGCTACACAATTAATTAAACTTCCATGTTTATACACTAAAGATATATTATTTTCTGACATGTTTAAAAAATTAGAACCAAACATAATGCATTAAAAACTTAATATTTTTTAATTTGAAACAGACGTATTTATTTACCATTGATTAGTCACCGACGTGAAAAATCAGTTTTGATTTTCAAATGTGGTCCCATGCATTGCAAATTCATTCCAGTCTAAAACTAACGAGCACGTATTGCGTTTACTTGCGCGCCATGTGAAATATGTATGGGATGCTTTTGAATCAAATATTGGATCTATTTTTCTGTTTCTAAGGCAATAAAATTTAAAGGACAATGAAACGAACAATATGTTTCAAAGAGTCCAGTGCTAATTGCATATTATGGCTAAACTTAGTTCTTTATACATACAATAGCAGTATGTTGGAATCGATCGAACAATAAAATATCGTAAACAATAACGAATAGTTTCAGGCATAAATACGACCAAAAACGAAATTTAAATTTACATGGCCAATAATAAACGCATTACATTTTGGTATATATTTATTTCTTCCATATATTTACGATTTACAATATATAACATAATTATGAACCATATTTTTGTCATACTAAAAAGCAAAAAAAAAACAACTAAATATTTATAAATGATTACAAAGTGTTGTGCCTGTAAGTTTAAGAAAAAAACACACCTATAATTGTCAATACGAGCAATTATCTTTTGTAAATTGTTGTTAATAGACGAATGTTATACATGTGCATACATAAATTGTGATAAACAGAGAGAATACAGTTCCAGTATATTTAATATTGAAGTAATTGTTGATTTCGTAACTTGAATACGATTTTATTACGGGATTGATTTTTTAAGAAAGTATTTGCCTTTACTTAAATAGCAAATTTCACGTTTCATACTACGAATAAAAAATACACGAAATCAAACAGAAATTACATGGTCCCTGTATATGATTTTGATAGCATGTCTGATATAATAGACCAAGGTAAACAATTTGTAATTGATGATCAACCTTTTCTCGATATAAAGTAATATCTTACTGCTCCTTGAAAAAAAAGTCTACTAAAACTCGTGAACAATAAATAAAACTTAAAATAAAAAATCTAGAAATATCAGAAACAAATGATAATGTTCAATATATTAACATTTTAAAAGCTGAACTCAATATATATATATATATATATATATATATATATATATATATATATATATATATATATAAATATATATATATATGACAAACTAAAAGGTTTCGTTATAAGGTCTAGAGCTGACGGGGTTCAATATAGTGCAAAACCCTCTAAACTTTTCTGTTATCTTGAAATATAAAATAACACGACAAAAATATGACAACATTAATTAAGGAAAAAGGAACTAAACTAGATAACCAGTCTGACATATTAAAAGAAAACGCCTTATTTTATGCAAAATTATACCAGTCTCAAAATGCAAACGTGTACGAGGAAGATTTAAATAGTTATGTTAATGATATATAAATTCCCAAACTGTCAACTTCGCAATTAAATAGTATAGAAGGGCATTGTTTAAAAAAAAAGCACGGCGAATAATACAATATAAAGAAGTGAAACTCCAGCTGCTGGAGCAGTATTGAATTTTCATTAAAAACAATTAGTTGGTCCTTTATTTAAGGCAAGTGACCGATTGCCCAAACAGTACAAAACAGCACAATACAGCACGATACAAACCAACATAAACACAAAATATGAATAAAGCTGGGGTCACCGCCTTGGAACGGTCAATGCAAAGCATTGGGGGTTTAAACCTGGTTATAGAGCGCTCAACCTCACACTTGGCCCAGCAATATTCATAATACATTTAAGTGTAAATACAATTTAACGTCATAGCATTGTAACTCAAATTAAACAGTAATAAAAGGGAATTAAAACGCATTCAATTTAATTACTATTTAATTACTCAATTGCATTGAAGATACAAGAGTAAGAGAATTACAACTTTTTGACGAACGATCAAATAAAACTATTAACAATTGTCAACTACATTCCTTCTTTATAGAAAAGATTTGAGAATGTAGAATCATAGAGTTAATATCTCAGATAATCATCGCGCAAATACAGGAAGAAGCAGCAATAATGGGTGTAAAAATTCCATATTACATAGCTTGGTTGTTTATGTGACTGCTACACAAATTAAAAATAATTAAATCAAACAAGAAACGCCTATCAGAGAGAAAATATAAATAAAGCCCAGGCTCTTCTGGTTTTGCTATTATTTTTTTAATGCATTTTGGCCGAAATTTAGCACCTTTGTTTGTAGAGCTCTAACTCAAGCATTTACAAGTGAAAATCTATCAGTTACTCAAACACAATGTATAATTTCCTGCATTCCAAAAGGTGATAAACCTAGACATGCATAACTGACGGCCAATAACATTATTAAATAATGAATATAAAATTGGTTCTGCATGCATCACAAACAGGTTGAAGCGATATATAGGTAAATTTATAAGCAATGACCAAACTGGTTTAATTAAGTGTATGTTCATAGGAGAAAACACCAGACTCATTGACGATATACTGAATATTACAAATTAAAATGACATCTCTGGACTGCTTTTGTTAATAGATTTTGAAATGGCCTTTGATTCCTTGTCATGGGCATTTTAAAAGCGGACTCTATTATGGTTTAATTTTGGTCCTGACATTATAAAATGGTTTAATGTATTTCATAAATACGGATTACTGCGGTTACGCAATGTGGGTTTTTATCTTTTGTTTCCCTATACAACGTGGTTGCATACAAGGGGACCCTCTCAGTTGCTACATTTTCATTCTTTACGCAGAAATATTTTCTATTAAATTAAGGCCAAATCCTTCAAGTTAAGAAATAAAAAGTGATGACATAGAGTACATATTGCAAGAATTCGCTGGCGATACCTCTATACTTCTTGATGGCTCTGCAGCATCTCTCAATAAAATTCCAGATGTAGTGTCACACTTAACTCAGTACTCAGGGTTAACAATAAATTTCGATAAAACTAAAGTTGTCTGGATAGGTGAAAATAAGTTTAGCTCCGAAAGCATACAAACCAGATGGAAATTAATTTGGAACCAACACGCATTTGACATTCTTGGCTTAATTTTTCATATTGATCTTATATTTTTTAAATAGAATCACTCTATGTTGACAATATAATCAAAATAAAAGCCTTATTAAAAATCTGGTCTAGAAGAATCGAATGTTCATACACAAATTTAAAATTGCAAATTGAATGTTCCAACCATTTATAAAGAAACATGTTTCTCCAATATATATTACGTATTGGCTACTGAGTTCTTTAGCAGCGGTTGTACAAAGACAAAACTTAAAGAAGAAATAGTTTGGGCTTACAAAGATAATTTTAATTTAGGATTATGCGTTATAAGTTGATTTGATAACAAAGAACGTCATTGTATTACGTTATATGCTTTCCATATGTACCTGTCAAATCAATTTGAAAATAAATGGCATTTGTATTCCTGCCGTTAAATAATTAATTTATTGGTGAGAAGACAGGACTCCTTCTCCTGTGGAAAAATTATGAATAAATGAAACAATAAATGTACAGGCTCATTTGCAAACTGGAGTAGACGTTTATTATGCTCGCAAATCATCCGACTTCTTCCACAAAGAAAGACCATACAAAAGGCAGGTTTGGTATGATTAGCATATATTTGATAAATAATGTTGTGTTTAGTAGACATTAAAGATTAAGGCCACGGGAGTGTGATAAAAGAGAATATACATATTTTCAATGCACATACATGAGATATTTGTCTATTACCAGAAACTGTATTTTTATATAACATCAACTTTTTACCCAATAATTTATATTTGATAAATTTATTGTTCCCCCTATATTTCATGATACGTGTTTAACAAATCTAAATAATGTTTTTTAACACTTGTGTGTTCATAGTTTAAAAAAATATTTTTTTAAATCTCTACTTAAAATTTAATTCTTTTTCTTTTAATGTTAACAATACTTTAAATTGTACAATATAATAGTACATTAAATACATATAAACACATACAACCATATTCTACAACTATGATCACTTTATTCCTCTGCAATAACATGGCATTATTTCCTACAAATACTCCTAGTGAAGATAAGCAAAAACTGATAACTTCGTGCAGAGGAAATGTTTGCTGATAATTCAAAGTTATCAGAGCTGCTGCTGTGGTAATAGCAGTTTGTAAAACACTCAAAGTCGGATAAAAACATAACATTTCAAATACAATTTAAGGTACCACTCCTACAGAATTCTCTCTAACTTAAATTTATTAATGAAAAAAAAACGAAGCAAAAAACGTTCAACACAGCGGTTAAATGCTTTCAAGGAGAAGCCTAGTTGATATTATTTCAAAATCGTTAAGGGTAGACTGCACGATTTTGTCAAATATTTATGAAATTATATAAAATGTTTAAAAAACTTATTGTACATATATTTCAATATAACTTAAAATAAAAGTTAAGAAGAACATGTGTCGAAAATGCGAAATAAGCCAGATATTTAATTATGCAATCGAAAATGTATGTACAGTATAATTTGCCTGCATGTGTATCAAGCATGAACGATGTGAATCTAAATTAAGTTTTACGGATCATTTTAATTTCCTGCAACGATATCTATTCATACGACACACGACCACTTACTCCGATCCTAATAAGAAGACGAATGCTTCGGTTATTGTAGGAAAATATGTACGACATATCTTCGTCACAATCGGCTCGGGACGCTTATTTACTTTGCTGCATTTTATGAAATTTGTCTGCAATGTATATTTTTTCTTGCCTATTTTGTGTTATTGTAACATATTTTCATTAATATATTACAATTTAACACATATACAAATCGTGCAGTCTCACTTTAATATTCTGAATCATTAAACTTTCTGTTTTACTGCACTCCGTACAAAGTAATATCGATCAATGTTGTTTTGTTGCTCAACAATTTTCTAAAAAGGCGGGTTTTCAAGTTTGTTAAAGTATGTTTCAGTATGTGCTTTCAAATTTTGATTTACCGTTAGACAATGTATATATGTATATTTTGAATGACTTAAAATAATTTTATAATTCTAATTTAATTTAATGTGTCCTTATATTTTGTATAACAGTTGACACATAAGTTGTTTTATTTTAAGACGATATTGCAATATAAATGATCCAAATGGCATGATTCGAAAGTCAATCGACACTGAGACTATACTTTTAACATGAAGATGACATCGGGTGGCTATAATCAGTATTTTAAGCAACTGGCCATGATTGTTGTGTGTGGAGAAGTAGACCGTAGATACATACCGACAGTGTGGTTCGTTTAATAACAAAGCAAACTAACTACAAAACCGATCAAAAACGACGTGACTTGAGTTAACCACGCAACACTTATTTACAACCCTTTGCACTTTTATTGCTTTGGGGTCATGCAACAGAAAAACATAAGATGGATTTGATGAGTGTTTATATTGCTTTACAACAAATGGTTAGAACGCTACCTATAAACCTATACATTTCAAACCGTCTTTATCAAACCCAATAGGTCTCCGACGAGCAACACTAAAAATAAATATGGTCTGAGATAATTAACTAGTATATGCATCAATACTGATTATTTAAGTCTTGTATAAGTATTATTTTATAATTACCCTCACCTATTCCCATTCATTATTTGACTTTAAATATAACTATTGTCTTTATTGGGAGGTTTTTGGACATTTTTCTATTGTTATATTTAATACGTCAGATACAACAAAAAGTACAACAATAAGTTATTTGTTTCTAAAACAAGAAATTAAAAAACAGTTTTGCTAATGACTCGGCGCAAAATATCCATTATCGCTGTCATTACAGAATACCCAAAACATAATCAAATATAACGAAATGCATGTGTTCATTCCATACCTTGGTATTCCTCTAAGCTAGATCGCCAACATTATAATAAAACCCTTGTATTTAACTATAATGTCATACCGATGTTCATTCTGCCATTTACCGAAGCTTTTAGTTTTTGTTAACGTCTTGTGTCAGTCGTTCGTTTGCATTTTGCGTCGTCAACATTTACCTAGTAAACACCTTAGGGCCGCAATAATTGTCCTATATTAATTAAACTTAGTTGTAAGATTTGTCCCAATCAAATCTTTGCAACGTTCGTAACTGGGTCAAGTGAGGTCGAAAACAAGATCAAATGTGAGAAACAGCTTGTGTACATTCTCTAACTCACAGTTTTATTCGAAGCTTCATAATACTTGGTTGGAATGTGTGTTCTACGGATGTATCGTCTTACATCAAAAATAGTTCCGGTTTGTTGAAAAAACATGGCAGCGAGGTGGCTGGTCATTTTTCTTATATTGCTTACTTTAAACTCTATTAACACTCATAAATCACATTTATTGTCAAATATTCATGACATTTTTGTAATTATATCTCGGCTGAGTTTGACAATGGTTTCGGTTCGTTGAAAAACATTGTCGCCAGTGGGAGGGGACTTTGTCTTTATATGGCTATGGTAAAACCTTGTTAACACACCAGAAGTCATATGTATAGTTTAATCTTCATTAAATTACGTCAGAACGTTTTTCCTATAATAGCTCGGCTCAGTTCAAAGATTATTCCGATCTTTAACAACAGAGCTACCAAGGGACTGGCAAGTTTTACTGATATGACTATAGTCAAACCTTGTTTAAACTCTAGGACACATATTTATAGTATAACCTTCATTAAACATGGTAAGAACCTTTGTACTACTTATATGTCAAATAAGTTCAAAAATGGTTCCGATTCGTTTAAAAGAATTGCCGCCAGGGTTCGGGGCCTTTTTTATATTTATATAGTAAAAATGTTGTTAACACTTTTGATGTCACATGTTTAGGCCAATCTCAAAGAAACTTGGCCAGAGCATTAATTGAAATAATAGATCGGCTAAGTTGGGAAATGGTTCTTGTTCTTTGAAAAACATGGCCGACAGTTTGAGGGGCAGTCTTCCTAATTTATTATCCAATGGATTTCGATACTATATAGCTCGTTTGAAAAGGTTTTATTTATAACGACTGTAAAGACAAATTGTTTATTTGTTCCATAAATAATAATCACATTCACTGTTGATAATCATACCAAAGGTGTTATAAAATAAAGAATAGTACTTTTGTTCGACAGAAAATCTTCACAACAATTATAAAGCGTCTGATTCGTATGATGTAACGAAATAATACATTCATTTGTTAAGTTTCATTTAGTAATAATGAAGGTATGTTTAATTATTTTTGTTAATAAGTCTTTGTCTTTATTATATTGTTTTTGAGTGCTCGTGTATGGTATTTTTAAACCTTGATGTTTTAAAATATTTCTGGCACAAGCTTGTTCTTTATATATTTCCATCGCATATACTGTGTGATTGATATTGACAGTTTTTTAACAATTTATCAATGTCTGGACACAAAATGTGTTTATCTGACAATGTTATTACTGTAATCTGGTCATATAGGCAGACAGGTCTTCTTGTAAGAGATGAACGATAATTTCATATAAATTCTATTTAACTTCTTAAAATGCTTTGTGATAACACTGTTAAAAATGAGATGAAATCTTCGATATTCGATGTTTATTTTTTGTTGGTAATTAACATAAAAATAAGCTGACTCAAGTGATGGAGTATATCAAGATAAAATAAATGCTTCTGAAAGGAAATTCGTGTTCCGTATCGTGCAATCCGTTTCCGTATTAAACGGCTTTGAAGTTAGGCAGTCTTTTATGTGTTATGTATCATTGATATCCGTAACGTTCGTATCGACATTTCACAAAATCTATTTTAAAACAAGCTAATACTTGTTTATCATACGAATTTCTAATGCGTGTCTATAGCAAATACTTGTTTGTTGTTGGATTTTATGAGCATGTATCGATTTCAAATAAAATGCTTGTTTTCGGGAATATTTTTTAATTGTTTTGATCGTCAACAGGACTATACACAATTGAATATTACATATTATTAATGTGTGTTGTTGATTTTGTGAAGCTGTATATTACTCACAATGAAGGCTCGTGGAAAACACCATCGTACAATCCATGGGAACAATAAAGTCAAGTAAAATACCTTTATTCGCATGGTTACGATGTCCCTATAGACGACCATTACTCGCCCTGCCTTGCTGCTTTTCGAAGTGTCTATACTCAAGGGTAAATGTTAATTTATTTGATCTTTATAAGCCAATCTTGCTATATCGTGTCGCACTGCCATATAAACCATTTATTTGTCATCCCTTAACGTAGTTGCCAAGTTGTTCCCAGTCAGTTGTTAAAAATGTTATGTTCAACATGATACATATCAGATTTCTTACAAACGATAACCTGTCTACATATTTTAGTTTAAACCTTTTTATTTAGTTCGATTGCATCGAAAGCCTCAGGCTTATTGCGAGGCTTTCGAGTCCGTTTTCTGGAACTAGTACCAGTACTTGGTGTCTTTGGAGGAGATCTAAAGTACGCTCCCTAAGTGGGGATCGAACCCGTGACCACCCGGTTGCTAGGCGAACACCATATCAATTACACCACGGCGATCTTATTTACATATTTTTCCTGTGTGTGTGGATAATGACTTGATATTAAATTTATTTCATTTAATATTTACATGATGTTATCTTATATTTTAATTTGGTGAAACATCTGATCAGAACTTAAGATGCCATGGTATTAAATTCCTCTGTTCGTTCAATATTTTGCTTTTTATTAAATATCCATTGTTTATATTTTCAAATGCATCCGTGGCATATTTCCTGACTCTCAATAACTCTTACTGTACCAATATTGATTAGGTCACTTCCCTTGCATTTCATCGCGAAATTTTAATGACCTCTCTCTACTAATTCTGAAAGATCAATACATATACAAACATGTCCTTTAAATTTTTTAACAAATATTGAGCTCTGATAAAAAATGCAATTTATTTAGAACTTACTTTCTTGATTGAGTGAACGACTTTTGCAAAGAACATCGCTGAACATTCACCAATGTAATCTACGTAAATACTGTATGACGCTTTACGGTCCACGTGATTTATAAATAAGTATTTACAGTTGATTTGTTAATGTTAATACATGTTGGCACATCTATCACGGCCTCATGCCATTCGGTCTTCAGCAGCAAATATTATAGTTTACTGTTCAGTCGCTGGTATTGTGCTGATGAGTTTAAAGTTATGCAGTATTTTGTTTTCACAACAGAAACATATAAATGTAGCATGCACAATATAGCCGGTATCTCTGAAAAGATACACATGTTGGCATTGAATCATGGAGTTAATATTATTTTTGTTTTTAAGCAAATCAATTTAGTTAACACATTTCTTTTGCAATACATTTTTTAAATGCAAGTTTGTTTGCATAAATATTGTTCAAAGTGTATGATATACATTATTCTAGCGTTATATTAAATTCAATATGTTCTATAGTATAAGTTGAGGATCTCAATGAATAATGGAAATTCTAATTGAGTTCAGAACTTCACGCATTACTATCATTCATCAAAGTAATGTGAGGAGCCTATACTCTATATAACATAAGTTATCAAACTTCTCAATACTGAACTTTGTTTTGAGTTCCTATTCCTATACCTTCACATATTAATCTGCACATATTTCCATGTGTTAGACATAATATTTTAGCTGATGCTATCATGGTCAAATATGACAGCTATCATACAATATTAATATAGTCATTAAACATTAATACAGTCGTATCTGACATTTTGTAAATGCTAAAAGTAGAATACCAATAGCATATCTGACATTTTAACAGCACTTAATTATGCTTTCACAAACATTTTATAGAGATTAACCTTTTTTTACCAATGAATTGCATAAGCTCAAATGACATTTGGTATAAATTATTTATCTTATTTGAAATCTTTTTGTTTTTTACATGCTACTGATGTTCCGTATACTTTTATTTGTATTTTGTATTCAAGTATGTTTATAATAATTACATTTAGGGTATACTTGAATCTTCATGGACTTTTGTCTGTCTGAATGTCAGTCTATTCGCACAGTCGCACAGACAGTCAAATGGATAGAGAGACGTACAAGCCGTTGTAACGGCTACCACAGTGCAACATAATTATAATTTTATCCAATAAATATGAAAACAATAAGCATGTTCTATTGTATTTTAAATATATCCGCAGAAATATACAGCATATACCACTAATTCAAACATCAGTTGTGTATAATTCTCCGCAATATGCCAAATTATCGCGCGATCATATCCCACATTGCTTATTTATTCCCTGTAGTGAAACTGGAACAACTGATTTGAGCGAAGTTGTTATAAAACACAAGATAAATATACCTGGTGGATGTTTGTGGGTTGAAATAGGCAGTGGCTGTATCTGTTTATGTGATGGCGGTTAGCACTTGGCTTACCGTGCGTTCGCCCCGAAGCTTTTGTTTTAAATCCACTTAATTTATCTACTTGAAGATTGTGCTAAAACTTCACAGGTGTATATGTTTGTAAAGAACGGATTTTTTGATGCAACGAGTTCTGGCAAAATTATTTATGTTTGATTGGCTCGATACTTTATAATATAAAGCCTCATTTATGTGTTTTCAATTCTCTTATATAATTACTCTGTAGTTCTTACATCTGAATGGCTGCAATTGGAATATATATGTGTATTAATATGAAGTTTGACTGTGATAAGAATTGGCAGAATTATGGCTCTTTGTCTTTTCTCTTTTTTGAATATATGGTTAAAGCCATTTAAGATGTCAATGTCTTTTTATTGACTGGGTGGATCTCTTAAATTGAGAAATAGCCTTAAAGTATTGATTCTAGTTAGAAAAGTAATATTGGCTGCCAAGAGGTTTGACATAATTATGGCACTTTGACTATTTTTAAACAACAGAATATAAAGTCTCCCACTTAAATTATTAAATACAACTTTTACAATAGAGGCTCTTGCGCAAGCTGTCACAATTTAATTACTTTTATGTTTTTATAATTGGCTGAAAATAAATTTGACCGCGATGAGATTTTGCCAAAAAATGGCCCTTTGTGTATTTTCTTTTTTAAATACATAGTTCAAAAACTACGTTTTATCTACTAAATTTATCTACCTTGATCTCACGGTTTAAGGCCCTATAAAGGTGACGATCCGTAATTATTTACCGTTTTATAATTATTTTTTCATATTTTATTTATAAAGGTTATCAAAAAACAATATATATATGCTATTGGACATTAAACAATGAGCAATACAACTTGTTTTGAGCTCAAAATACAGTGTCCTCCAAGTCAATTGTGTTTACAAACAATCAGTTTATTTACATCGCTGTTTACTCGGGAAAGTGAAAGTGAAAGTGACTCAGGTCACCAAATATAAATCGTTGATTTTCAACGTTTTCCGGTATCAATCACAAAGTAGGTCTCTTCTAAATGGTTAAAACGTTTGCAGTGATCTAATAAGTTACTTTCTGCTGGTAAAAAGATGTTTAAAATAAAATAGAATTAAAATTGAATTTTCTTTCGAGGCTACACATCACGTTAGTTGCAAAGTTGTAGACATTTCTTCCATAATTCTTGACAACGTTGCACCTAAGCTGTGTTATTAGCATTTTTTATGCAAGAGTAACTGAAATCCGGTAAAAATTAGACCAGTTTATATGCATAATAATTGGATTTGTCACCTTTATAGGGGCTGTTGGCTGCCAATAGATTGTAAAGAGTTAAAGCCTCGTGTATGTGTCGCAACTTTTTGTGTATTCAACTCATCCTAAATATTTTCCGGTTTTTCTCAAACTTTCAAAGCTGAATGACATTAATGTTCAATTAATTTTAATGCAGATATTGTTGTTCTCTGGCCTAGAACTTGAATACTTTAGAGCACCTGTAAACGGCACAGTGATTTCTGCGCCTAGCACAAAATTTGTTGTGGCAGGCGCACTGTGTTGGGTGTTTTACGCAAGGGGCACTATGTCATGTTCCCGGAACAGGGTGCAGTGTGCCATTAATATAGGGATAATACACGTTTTCGAGGGCATGGTCATCTGCGGGCGCTCGAAAAATCCGTTCCTGCCCGAGTGCACAGCACGATTAATATAGGGATAATACACGTTTTCGAGGGCATGGTCATCTGCGGGCGCTCGAAAAATCCGTTCCTGCCCGAGTGCGCAGCACGAGGGCAGGAACGGATTTTGAGAGCGCCCGCAGATGATCATGTCCGAGAAAATGTGTATTTTCGCTATTATTGCATAAACAAATCACACATACCAAAATAAATTAAAATATTATTGAAAACAATGTTTTGTTCATTCGACATCGACAAAATAATTCGATTATTTCAATACAGTTCAAGGTTGTGTTTTACATATGCCTCACTCGGTCATCATCCGAAATGACGAGGCTTTACCTTCGGATAGACAGTTTACGATTTAAAATGTGTTTAAGGTTCATGTAGAGGCTTCATTTTGAAAAATGTGGGACCCCTAGCATTGAACTCAAATTTGACTAAAGGATGAGTTCCACATTGAAAATGTATACATAAATGCTTTAAACGATGTTTTTCCTTCAAACTGCTACCAATTTTGTACATCAAGGTATCATAACATCCACAAAATCAATCAAAATACAAAGCGATTTTAACACTAAAATATACATTATTTTCAAAAATCTGAATCATGTCTATTCCACGTATTTCGGCGGAAAATTATATAACAAGTGAACAATATCGACATTGACGAGGGCAAGTTACGCTTAAATAGTAAAAAAAGTTAGCATATCTAGAAATATCAAAACTCGAACACATGTCATTTCATCACCATGGGAGCAGCCATTGTTAAATTAATACAATGAAAAGAAACATGCTAAAAACTCACTCATCGCCTTATTGACATTCCAAACGGTTGACGATGATAAATGCATTGGATTGTAATCTTTCCGTTGATGTTTGCAAACTGCACGATCAGACCTCATAAACACTCAAAAGAATAACTATGTAAGAAGCATTTCACCAATGTTTACAATCGTTGTCGAATCACTGTACATATATTATTGCGCATAAAATAGTACGCTTAAAGACTGACAGAAAGATCGATAGTAACTCCATTCAATTCATCACGGTATACTATTTTATTGATAATATATAATAATACATCGCTTTAACAATCTAAAAGTAAAAATAATTCTTTTAAACGGAGTTTTTAATAACGAAAGTGAAAACAACGGAAGTTGGATGGATATTCTGTGAGATGCACTTCGGCTCCAGGAAAACAATACAAATAAACTAAAAAAGACGTGTGGGGGACAATTTTCAGCTGGAAAATATTTGAAATAGAGTAAGTGATGATATCTCTACGTGGTCATTTCTGTTATTTAGTCCGATCTCTTGCTGATAAATGTTAAAATTCGTTTTACTAGTTGCCACCCAACTGCAAAAATAAGTACATGTGTTTTCTCAGGTATGTGTTTACACATACCCGGTTTTCTCACCACTGCACGTGGTTTCGACCGATTTGTTTTGCACGTTTTTCTACGGATCACAGCGATGGCCACGCTTTCAAAGTGGGTGAAAGGAATCGAAATATAAAATCAATCTTTTTGCCAATTTCTTTATGTTCCTTTACAATTTTATATGTCGTATGCAATCTATTTCAATTTGAGATGGTTTAAAATTTGCAATTTGGTTGAGAGGTAATTTAGGTAAATAACAAAGTTGTTAAGCCTTTGAAATAGAATTGTGACTCTTATTATCCACCATACCTGGATTTTTAAAAAGTAGTTACGTTTTAGTTATTTTTAGAACTTTGTTTAGGATATTTATCCAAAAAAGGCAGTTTAATAAAAACTCATTTGTTGTTTTATGACAATAATTTTCTGTGAAATGTTGCTAACTTGACCTTGTATATGTATATAGCTTTGTATTTATTCAACTTAAGGTAGTGCATATCCTTCTTAACTTTAGATTGAGATTTTGTAAATAAGTGTAAAAATGTATTGGTTTTAAACCATAATATGAATAAAGCACACAAATATTGAATGTCAAAAATGTGTTTATGTTATTCTATCTGTCTTTAGCTTTAAAATGATATATAGTTTGACCATATTGTACCACATTCAATGAAGAAAAACCAAAGCGAAGTTTTAATGAATTTTATCCCCCCCCCCCATGAACCTTAAACAGTGGATTAATGCAAAGTTAAAATGCAGCCGCGCAAATTAAGAAATGATGAATTATTTTGGAACTTACAGCAGGATCGTTGAAGGTACATAATCACTTAAATTTACAGCATAGTCTTTTGAACGTGTCGAGTAAATAACCTTAACTTCATTGACGTTGCCAATACAATAAAGCTGTTGTCAAGAAAGTGCAGATGGTATAAGTTGAAAAGTGGATTGAAATAGTCATTGCCATTATCCCTGCATGCATGTGGAAACTGGTGCTTATTCAGTTCCCCATTTATGCTTGGAAAGTCGTCGAACGCCGTCGTCGAAGGCTGGAGAAGGGAAGTAACTGCGTGTGGACCAGATTATGGATATGAAAAACACATAACAGGGCTTGAACGGCACGTGAATCGCCTTGTTAATGCACGATGTCTTCCGTTCAAGCCCTCCTTTTGTCAAGTTTCTGCACCCCACCAGAGGGCATTATAGATAGAGTTTATGCAATAATAAGAGTTTAGATAGCTGCTGAAATTTTCTCATGCATAAAAGTTCCATCATCGAGGAACATCTTCTATACAACTTTTATTAAACGTTTTGAGTAAGTCAAAATAGATCAACTTTGTTAAAATAAAAAATACCTACAACTCTGAGTAAAAATAGTGAACACACATATATATTTATGTATAAAGAAATTGATATTCATTTTAAAAGACATTTCTTGCTGGAAAATAAAACAAAACATTGAACAGTCATTCGCTTTAGTTTTTGTTTATTTATTAAACCCGTTTATTATAACAATGCTTTTAACAGCGTTGGTATATTGTGGTTATCTCCGCCGTCTGTCCGTCTTGGACACTATTTTCTCATACACTATTACAGAGGGAGTAATCACGTGATAGTCAAGATGGCGACGTCCACGCCGAGACAGTTATTTTTCACCGTTTTATACCCTTTAGTACTCTTGATTAATTTTTAAACGACGCTCACTTTCCAGCAATATCAGTAAAGAGGTTATAAGCGTTTATTTCGTATTTAACTTCGCTTTGTATCTCGACTTTACTCCCCGTCAATGTTCTTAGTGGAGCTCTAATTAGGTCATCCCGCTAAGAAATTTCGCACCGAGTAAAGTCGAGATATATAGCGAATATTACTTTGAAATAAACGCCAGTAACCTTCTTGCTAATATGGCTGGAAAGTGAGCGGAATTTGAAAAATAATACAAGTTATTAAAGGGTATAAAACGGCGAAAAATACCGGCCTCGGCATGGACGTCGCCATCTTGATAATCACGTGATTACCCCTTCTGTATTAGCACTAGAACATTGAAACTTACACACATGGAAGCTATAAGCATAAATGCGACGGTGCACTATTTGGGATGTTGGTCAAAGTTATGGGGGGCGGGGAACTTTTCCTAATATGGCTATAGCAAAACCTTGTTAACACTCTAGTTAAGGTTATTTTACATTAACTGCTTCACCGATTTACTTCAAATTGATACTGAACATCTCTTATGACAATACGGTAAATCTAAACTATGCATGGCCCCATTACCAACCCTGGGGCGCCCCGCCCACATAGATCACGCCCACCCAAAATTTTGTTTCAACATAACTTCTTCATTTATTCACCAATTGACTTCAAATTTATACTGAACATCTCTTATGACAACACGGTCTATCTCGACCATCCATGGCCACATTACCCACCCTAGGGCCCCGCCCACATAGGCCACACCCACCCAAAATTGCCTTTTACTATAACTTCTTCATTTCTACACCGATTCACTTCTAATTGAGACTGACCTTCTCCTATGACAATACGTGCCGCGTGGAGATACGCGTCGGCCTCTGCCGCGCCATTTCTAGTTTAGTAATTTGTTTTTACGCGCGGACTGGGTGAACACGTGAACACATATAATTGTATGCATCCTCTTGAACAAGCACAAACGTGTACGTTATATTGTGCGTATTATTTGATAGCTAAAACGCGCCCACAAATTAACATACTGTGCATCGGATAAGGTTGTCAATATCTGATTCGACTAACACTGGAAATGACTTCTGATACAATCGATAAACGGAACACGATATGAGCGAAAGCGCTTTCTCGTATGAGAATGTATAACACCGTATCAAAATATTGGCAAACACACAGAAGAGGAGCATTCTGATCTGTGAACACTAACTTGAATCGATATTGTATTTTGTATTAGATCTACTTTAATTGAGCAGTGTACATGTGAGATAATAATTTGAAGGATACAAATACACGTGAAACGCTACGTTGGAATAACGTTTGGACTAAACTTGGCTCTAACATTGACGAACTGCTGTAATTCGTTATAAAAAGCCTGTATTAAATAGTTTTTGTTTCATTTAGAAAGTCATTGCTATTTTATTGTTTCAAAGACAAAATGGTAGTTTCAGGCAATCATGTCTCATACGATGATGATTCATTCGATAATGCTTCATTCGAAAATTCTTCATTTTTGCTTTGGCCAGAGACTTACGGTCGGATAATGTATGCAACGTTATTGTCTCCAATTATAGTTTTTGGAATAGTGGGCAATGTTTTATCCATTTTGGTCTGGAATAAAGGTATGTGGTGTAGCTCTTACCAAATTATATTACTAGTTAATTAACATCTTATTTTATGAGACGTTTTATGACACGTAATAACAAGTAAACTTCATCACCCACAACATATTAAAATTCAAATGTTTAAAATTCCCTTCATAGGTTAATCGGTGAAGGTAAGGACAACGACAGTACATGGAAACGTATTACTGTTGGGATGCCCAATCTTATGTATAAATATAAAAGAACTTGCGTTATGCTTTCGTAATTACTCCTCGCTTTGAAGTATATTTATGTATTTACATAATACTGTCCAATTAACTGGTCTGACGTGTGTATATACATAACACTTGGTTCTGGTATCATTATCGTTCATCGCATTGAAGAATATTGATAAAAATATGTTATTATGTATACAATTCTAATTTCATGTGCGCATATATATAAAGTTTTGTTATATTATCGCAATACTTCGTCTCATGTGTGAATATGTACATGACACTTGATCCTACTATCATAATAACTAATCTCATATGTGCTTATCTATAAATTTGGGTTCTCCTAATGAGGTAGCATATCGCATGAGCACACATATATGACATTGGGTTGAACTCTAGCAATTATTCATATGTGCATATCTATGAAACCTAGTTCTGCTAAAGCAATTAACCCATATGTGCATTCAAAGCTTTTCTAATCTGCTTATGACAATCTATGAGTTAGTCTCGGCATACTTTGACTTTTGTCTGTACGCTCTTTGCATTATAAACTATATTACACAATTAACCTAAACGTCAAATGATACATGTGCTAATCAAATACGACCTGTGCGTGTGTTTCTACACGTTGTTAGGCACATTCAGATTTTATGTCTATGTAAATATTTGATTTATACTATTTATTTTAGAAGTGCATTCATATTTAACCCATTTATGCCTAGCGTCTAAAAACGGCCTTGGCAAACAGCGTAGACCCAAATGAGACGCTGTTTGCTTAAAGGAATTTCTGTAAGAAATATTCTAAATATAGAAATTAATATACTAGACATCCCTAATGGTGGAAATAAATTGATCACATTTAGAAGGATGGGATAATCCACTAGGCATAAATGGATTAAATAAAAGTTTCATTGTATGTAAGAGACGTATGACTACCATCTCGCGATACATGTCGGCTCTGGCAGTGGCAAACATTCTAGTATTATCGATACCGACCATGAACATTTGGCTGAAATATGGGCTCGGAGTTCATCTTATAGGTACTATGCAATCGTATTTTATTTTATACTCGTTTCTGTTTTTAATGGAAAGTGTTTATAAGTTTAACATGACAATGATCAGCGATATGAGGTGTAATGTACCATGTGTCTGAAATAGACGTGTCCTTTATTTACAAAAAACCACACCCTGTGGTACATACATGTAATATTGTCTTGGTATAAAATGTTGTTGGGCATTGCAACGTCTTTTATCATGAACAAGGCTTATACCACAGTGGGACTTTAAACCTGATAAGCTCAATTGCTTATATATCGTAGTTAAAGACCCAGTTACAGTGTCTAAGAATTACATTAGCGCATTATTCTTGACTTTTACCGTCTTTGCTACATGCATAGGTCATCGGGTTTATATCGTTGAATTTTATTAATATTTTCTCTCTGATGGGCGTTTCTCGATTGATTGATTTTTAAGCTTCCTTTTATTCATTTTTAATAAAATACGCGTGTGTAGATCACGCAGCTATTTATCATAACTAGTATTATTTTCGTGTTGATAAATTATCGGCTCAGTCTATACGGTTATTCTTTTCTAGTTTTTACATTCATTTTCTTTTACATTTATGTTCATAGTATATTACAGTAACATAAAAAACAAGCAAAACAACATGTAATACGGATATTTTACACCCAATAGTGCGGCTTGTTCTTGTATTTGCACGATGATGATCTGAAATATGTATTATATCATGCTATATTCTTAAATACTTTTGTAATAAGAAGGGATATAGTTGACACTTGTTCGTAATTTCATTTCATCGCTACTCAAAAAGCTGTAACTATGTTGCTCTGGTGTCCGTCTTACCATTGAGTAATTAAATGGTAATTAAATTAAATGCGTTTTAATTCTCTTTTATTATTGTTAAATATGAGTTGCAATGCTATGAGGTTAAATTTTATTTACTCTTATCTGTATCACAAATATTGCTGGGCCAAGTGTGAGGTTGAGCGCTCTGAAACCGGTTTGAACTCCCAATGCTTTGCATTGACCGTTCTAGGGCGATGACCCCAGCTTTATTCTTCTTTTGGTGTATGTTGTTAAGTATTGTACTGTTTTGTTATATTTTTGCAATTGGTCACTTGCCTTAAATAAAGGACCACGAACTTGTATATAATAGGAATGCAATACTGCCCCAGCAGATGGAGTTTCACTTCTGTATATTGATAAATTTGTATGTGAAGTTAACACAGAAATAAGACCAAACACAAGTTATTGAAAACATTATCCAAAACCCGCGTTTGAACTTATTGTATGGCCACTTGTTTTTTTGTCATACATAAAGGACCACATGGAACTATAATGGTATTTCCTCCTGCTGGTACAGCTGAAAGTCATTTACTGGGTATCTGGTTTGTAAAATACTTATGACATTAAAAGACAACCTAAGTGAAATATGTCGTATGTATCTAAGTGTCATTCCAACTTTAGTGTTCAACACCAATGTTAGCATTATGTTAGAATTATAATCCAAATGCTCATAACAGTGGTATAATGAAACAAACACTCTTTCTTATTATGTCACCACCATCATCATAATAAGATTCAGTATGTCGATTATCATCATCGATATAGCATCATCGTGTACTCATATGTTTTTTGAAATGATTTTTTTATTTTAATAAATAAAAATCGTTGAATATGTTGATGATTGTTTTAAAATATGGTAGACATCAAATTGCGGAACTTAATAAACATAAATGTGTCAAAAAAGCCAGACGTAAATAGCGCGAAAGAGCATAAATATATGTGGCGCAATTCGTTTGTTGCGACGTTTGTTTACGTACAACTGCGTGGATGTCAGTATTCACTATAACAGATCTAGATCTTAACAAGAAACCTGCGTTATTCTCTTGTTTATTCAGGATTATGTATGTATCGATGAAATGTATTTATGTAACAAATCCAGCTAAAAGAGATTTTTTTATCTTAAGTCTACGCGCGATTTTAAAACTGCATGAGATTACTCAAGATCTTCAGTCGTGGATCTGCCTTATTCCCGTTTAAGCTGCAAAAATACTGCATCTAATTAAGAGGCGTTATTGTGGTATGAATATGGCCATTGGTTTCTTGTCATAAATAAAGGACCACATGTAACTATACTGGTATTTCCTCTTGCTGGTGCAGCTGAAAATCATTTACTGGGTATCTGGTTTGTTAAATACTTATGGTATTAAAAGACAACGTAAGTGAAATCATACATGGAATGTCGTATGTATCTAAGTGCCATTCCAACTTCAGTGTTCAACACCAATGTTCGATCGGTTTTTGTTAGAATTATAATCGAAATGCTCATAACAGTGGTATTATAATGAAACAAACACTCATTCTTATAATGTCACCACCATCATCATAATAAGATTCAGTATGTCGATTATCATCATCGATATAGCATCATCGTGTACTCATATGTTTTTTAAATGATTTTTTTATTTTAATAAATAAAAATCGTTGACTATGTTTTTTTATTATTTTGAAATATTGTAGACATCCAACTGCGGTTCTAAATAGACATAAATGTGTCAAAAAAGCCAGACATAAATAGCGCGAAAGAGCATAAATATATGTGGCGCAATACGTTTGTTGCGACGTTTGTTAACGTATAACTGAGTGGATGTAAGTATTTACTATAACATATCGAGATCTTAACACGAAACCTACGTTATTCTCTTGTTTATTCAGGATTATGTATGTATCGATGAAATGTATTTATGTAACAAATCCAGCTAAATAGATTTTTTATCTCAAAGCTACGCGCGATTTTAAAATGTGCATGAGATTACTCAAGATCTTCAGTCGTGGATCTGCCTTATTCCCGTCTAAGCTGCAAAAAGACTGCATCTAATTTAGAGGCGTTATTGTCGTATAAAATATTATTAATTGACAGCAACACCGAACAAAATATTAGCGACTCTACCATATACGCACGTAGTTGTGCGCTACAAGCACTACCTAGCATAGCCAACGATAACGTGTCTTGGCCATTACATCAAGCGATGTAGCTGGACGATATAGCGAATACGACACTTGTTGTTAACCAAACAAATATTGACCTGCGAAGCAAAGCGAGAAGCTAATACATTCCGTTTATCAATAAAACTAGTATACACTATTTTTTTTTAAACAATTGTTATGATGAATATGTACTAGAATAAGCTTTTTTTGTCACGTTAGCGAAATACTTCGTAAAATAAGTGTTTTGAGACGGCAGAATTGTGAACACATCTTACGGCTATTTAGCTCAGATACGACTCAACTAAACGGACTTGTTCAATCATGGGTCTTTCCAATACCTCTTGTACATGTAGCGTGACTTGGGCTAATCTCATTTTAAAGCGTCATATGGCGACTTAAAGTTTCGAAATTAGCATTATATTAAGCTCAGTACTTCACTGTCATACAACAACGAGCGCTCATGCTGGAAGAGTCTTACGTATATGTCGACGATCAATGTATTGATTGTTTAACTGCAAATATGTTTAACCTCTGACTTACAGCCTGAAGCTAAAGTTGTAATGATTTAACGGGGTATTCCCTTGCGCTGTGCCAGGTTGTGACGTACTGTCACTTTGTGCTGAGAGTGATCTCGGCATGGATATTGGTCGTTGCAACAGTTGAGCGAGCAATGAGGATTTTGATGCCACATAGTGCAAGACTGTCGTGTCGTCCCAACACAGCTATTATTACAACTGATATGTAAATTTTAATGTCGAATTCCTAACAAAAATCCCTTACGTGTTAATAACTTTTCAAACTTCTTCAACATTTATTTTATACTTAGTATGGACATATTGAACATTATTATATAACACACAAAAACATACATCGACCCAAGTTTATAGTAAATGTATTGTGTTTTTTTTCGGAATAAGTTCGAAATAATTAAGTACAAAGAATAAATATAATACACATATCGTTTTGTTTCAGCACTTGTTTGTGGGCTTCTCTCGCTTTCATATCTTCCATTTTACATCGGACGGGAGATTGAACAAATGAACGGAAACTACTATTGCTTTTCACAAAATTCTTCGATGTTCAAGACACATTTCTATATATTTTTCGTATTTGATTTGTGCATGTTTTTTGTTGGCCCGTTCAGCATAATTATTGTATGTAATGCGTCAATTCTAATTAAGATAATTATAAGCAAACACGCTGTTCAAGCTCGTGGTGGTCTAACAACAGGTACTAGAGGAACCCACGAGATTAATATAATTACATGGCGAATAATGATGTTGAGCCTAACATTCTGCCTTTGCATTGCCCCTTGTCAAATATTGTTAATACTGCCATATTCGTCGGACGGTTCGATCGTTTTTCTTCTTCACGTTTTCCATATTTTTATGTTTTTGAACAACGGAGTGATTTTTTTTTTATACTGTATGATAGGGTCGGGATTTAAGAAGGACTTAATGACAATTTGCAAATGCAGATAATTCTGTGTTAGTGAAACAATATCCTGTATTTGTTTACTGATACACAAAGACAACTCGGCGTATGTTGCTAGTTGTTATTAATGCACAAAAGAAACAAACACATTTAATTTTAAAGGGCATGATTTTGCATTTGTTCACTAAGATTAATTTTTCTTAACTCTTAAATTAATCAGAATTATATATATTTCTGTATTGGTTGCTGTTATAAGCATTACAAATACGCAAATATTACGTTTGTTTATATACAATAAAATACAAAAAAGTTACGCACCGGTTTTAACGTGTGGTGTCTAAAAGACATTAAGAAATAAATCGATAAACATTTTCTATTCTCTTCACGATAACCATATCCTTGTGAAAAAATTACAAAAATTACAAAGAAATACAATATATCCTACAATTAGATTTTGATCAGGTTTATTAAATCATTATGGTTTATTTTTGCTTTATTTCGCAGTGCGTAGTGATGTTTTGACCTCAGAGGAATACTGAATGGGGGATATTTGGTGATTTCAGTGTAACAGTAAGAGAGTATATTTATTTCATCAATGGTACATAACACAATCATGATAATTGTGTAATTGATTTATTAAATTCACAAAGTGTTATAGACGGTCAGAACAATTCGTGTATTTCATCAATGGTACATAACACAATCATGATAATTGTGTAATTGATTTATTAAATTCACGAAGTGTTATAGACGGTCAGAACAATTCGTGTATTTTTACTGCATTAATATAACGTCAAACGCTCACAGACAAGTAACTCACAACTGAAGTGGGGAAATAGAAACTGCATCGTTGCCGCTTTTAATCCATTTTTAAATATGCTTTCGTTTGTTTAGCAAAGGTTCCAAAACTTGAAGAGTTTCAGGACCAAGCATAAATTACGTGTTAAGCATATTGTACCCCTTGCTTGATCTATTTCGATAATAATTATGTTGTTAAAGTAATGAAATTCCGACGCCGAAGTTCTAACGAAATTATGATTTTAACATATTGTCTATAACAATTGTTGTATAACTTTGTGACCCTTAATTTCTCTGTGTGTGTGTGAACTTTTAATACTTATCAATGATAGTGTTTGCTTTTCTTATCCTTACCTACTTTTGAACCATTTATTGCTTTATGATCTCATACATTTTAAATTTAGAAATCGAACCAAAATATATATGGATAATACTATACTAAAACTAGTATTTATATAAATAAAATATATTTATATGAGATAGCTTTATTTGTACCATTAGTGTCATTATTTATATTCCTATGTTGCTCTGGTAGGATCTAGAATGCTATTATACTAACCATATGCTATTTTACCAATCCACATTTTTTGTCGGTTTTTAAGTCTTAACTTTCTCTTCTTTTTATTATTCATAATATACATGTGTGTAATAAAAATAAAAATGTATACATACTGATAATTTGACAAAAAAATGGAACTTTCTTACAGTGAATATATAATATTTTTTTTAATTATAAAATAACCTGTGTAAACAAAAAGTAAACGAAGTAAAAACAAATTCTTTCCTACCATGTTTTCTATGGCAAAACTAATGGAAAATACTGACCAATTTAGGATAAAGTAATTTTTAACGAACTCGAATGGACAAATCCTGTTTTCAACAATTGTATCGGTTTTATGTTCATACACGTGTTCTTAAAATGCGTTCTTAAATAGATGTTAAAGCAACTCTCTTTTAACTGTAGTATTATATATAGTGAACATAAGGCGTTTATTTGCCTCATACCTCAATAATAACTAATTGCGCCATGAACGAATGAGTTTAATGTTTTTTTTACAAATGTCACTTTTTTCTCAGTATGATTTTGGGCCACATTTACTTACATTTCCCCAAATAACACGACTTTTATAATTAAATTTATAGGTGGTATTTATCATTCTTTAAAGCAACTGCTGTTTTAATTACGCAAACTTTGATTCATTTATATCGTATACTTCAGCCATTCCTATCCATATGTATTTGCATTCCTCTCATAAGTTTGCACAAACAGAAACACAAAGATAAAAATTCAACAAAAACAACATGTTTTTGAAATTAATATGTATTATACACTTCTGCCTTACATGATGCAATGGTGTGACATTTGAACGTGTACATGTGTTTTTCTTATTGATTAATTATTAGTGTCGTTGTTGTTGTTGTTGTGTAAGAAAACAATAATTTACAAATCTTGGTATATTAATCCAAACAATTTCTATCTATTAATTAGAGCCTGTATGGCTATTTACATTGTTTGTGTGATTAATTCTAAGAAAATAGAGCATTATACTATATTTAACTAAAACCGAACACTTAATTACTACTATAACAATTACAATGCGTGTGCCTTTAAAAAATATTTTTAATTAATTTTATCTTGTATTATCTAAATTTACTGTCAATAGAATCGAGTTAATAAAAACAATTGTAGCAAACTTCATGTACTGTTTACCTCGTATACCCTCATTTTATATATGCTATATCTAGATCGATGTTTTTATATTAGAAATATGTTATTGTTTAAATATGTTCCCATGTTCCATGCTTTTTGTATATATCACTATAAATTTGTTACGCGTCAGTTGAATAGATAGTCCATTATGTTCTGTTACTGTATGGTACACTTTGCATAACTTTTAACTAAATTTCCACATTTTAACAATCCTGACTTCCCAAAAAAACTTACTTAACCTAGAACACAACTTTACCAAGCCCGTGTTTGTTTAGGGATGAATAAATCACGGGTAATTACAAGGTAGAATAGGGTTTTCTCGAAAGGAAAAAAAGAAAGCATACTACATAAAAGCAATTCTTTGACCTACATTTTTAACAATGTTGGTCGTGTCATTAAGTAAGGATTAACTGTTGAGATAAAGTAGACTTTATGTTAATTTTTAACTGTGTCATTCAATACATGTTTATATTAGAGTTATGTCCCACACTATGTTATTTAATCATTAAGTTGAGTTAAGAATACATTTCTTCGTGTTAAAAAAGTATAAGTCGAAGTCTGATGATTCTAACAGTCATGAAGACTAAAGTTGTAACTTTTGACATGGGAAATGATTGTATGCTTTCTTTAAAATACATGTATACAATTTTGAAAAGTTTGTAAATACACCTTACCATACCTGTTAATAATTGCCTTTGCATAAATATACGTTGTATGCTTATATGATCAATACTGGCTTGTTGTGGCTTGTTTTGGTTGTTATAAACTATTATTCAATAAAAAAATATTCTGATATAAGCCTCTATTTCATGCGGTGACCTAGTGTATATAATGCATTCGATAATACTAGTAGTTGCAATAGTCAACCGTCTACACAATCAGAATCTTAAATGTACATGCTATTCAAATATTTGCTAGCTTCAGTTAAATTGGGAGGTTGTGTGCTTCAAATTACATATATTAAATACTTATCATTTAATCTGACACGGTTTAGATACAAAATAAAGTTGCACATTAATGTACAACGACTGTTCCAATGTAAGTGTTATTTGTTATGTATTTCCATACAAGGCCACAACAAATTGATTAAATGTTCGATGGATTTGCCGCACATTAAAATCTTAAAACGAAATAAAAATATTTGTATTATTATTTTGCGCCCGCAGTAACAAATTTGCTGCGCACCTATTTATTAAATGATTTAGTTTAATTTAGCCTACGTATTTTACGACATAGACTGTTATATATAGCGCTTTGCGTTATTAGATTGGTTTATGGTTACAAAAAATGGCAGCTTTCGTCTGTCTTGTCATGTCGGCCAAAGACACAAATGGAAATGTTAATTTTCCCCCGTGGCAAAAAGTCAGCGCCTCACAGATGATTTTAGTAATTTTATATGTCAACAACATCTACATCAGAATGTGAAATGTTGCCGGTATGCGTACGATTGGTAAAAATCTGCAATGAACTTGTTGGTATTGATAAATTAAAAATATAAAAAAATAACATGCGAATGAGTGTCGCCGTTGAACTGGGCAAAAAAATGTCGAGTATAATATAAATTGTACGAGCCACCTATCTACTAATTCAAACTGTCGATGGCTAATTCTAAGGTGTGACTTATGCCCCCAAAATTAAAATTTAACATAAGTAAGAAAGTGAAGAAACTTTCTGGACACAAACAACTTTACTGGGATTTGATTGCCTTTTTTATTAAAATACAAAACTTTAACTACCCATTTCTTATTTTTTCTTTCATTAGGAAGTTATGATATATTTACTTTACAAAACTTAAATTTCTCATTTCTAATTTTAACAGTTCTAAACTAACAAAAGCAATTCATCGAGTATTGTATAATACCATAACATATGATATTTAGAACTAATACACATTCGATGTATTTCATTTAAGTGTTTTTTGCCCAAAATTACAGCCTGTTACAGGCTGTGTCAAATTTGCAAAATGTTAACAAAAAGTTGTTTCCCAATAGCAAAAAGTAACTTTGTTAAAAAAAGTATCGCCAAAATTTTAAAAAAATAAGTCAAACTTTTTAAATAAACTCATTTACTTTATTGATTTTATCATACAGCAGTTTAATGCCCTAACACTTTATAATATAAATTTTAGAAAGCAGTACAACATTCACTTATTTACAATGTTTGTACTGTTATATATAATCATGATAATAATAATTCAATTTTCACAATTTCATGGTTTATCCCACTTTATACCCCAATCGAAAAGGCACTTTCTGTAAAGTATGACGCGAAGAAAAATCACTGCTTATGCTTGATATTTATTGTATTATTCATTGTTGCATGTTATTAAACAATCATTGACAGAAAACTGAGCTTCTTATATAACTTTGATTATGAAAACTACAGTGAAAAAACAGTTTTCAATATCGACACCTTCATGCGTAAAAAATCATAGAACGATTGCGAAACAGATAGAAAACCTATATTGAATTCAGTGAAATACTTTTTCAATGTGAAGTCTATACTAGTCAATCGTTAAGAATGACAATTTGTATTAATTGAAATGATCTAAAGAATTACTTCAGCTAATTTAATAAAATTCAATATGTGATTTAAGCATGTTCTAAACAGTGAACACTGATCAGAACATCATGTGGACAACAAAAGGCGTAGGGCCTGTAACATACATGTATAGACTTGGCACTATTATCTATATAACATATAATAAAAGTCATCGAAACCAAAATTCTAAGTACATTGCAATAATCATCAAAAGCATTAGTTCATAAAACTGGTCCAGAGATGTTAATATACAAAAGAAAAACAAATATTGTATGTACGTAGTGGTGTTTACTGCTACACATTTTTTAATGTCAACTATTAAAGATAAATGTCACCGCAGTGCGAATGGACACCAGTGTCAAACTAATATTTATTTCTTGAGAATATAGTTTTAATGATAATTTTCATTTCAAGCTTAATCATTTTAAGCTTCTTCGTCAACTCATTGAGAATAACATATTTTATAAAGGAATTAAGTAACTCACTCAGTACATACAGGTACAAAAAGCACCATAAGCTAGAGCTCAACAATAATTTACAATTAAATACACAGGTTTCTAAATAATAATTATTAATTTACATTCACTACACTGACTTGACTTGTACTCAGCATAATCTACTTATTATTAGGGACTGCCACTGTAGTTTGCGCCTGTCATCTAGTGATAGTAAACTATTTTCTGTAATGCACTTTACTAAGGTAGTGTTATCGCAGTAAATGTCAGTATTGTGTGTAGAATATGTTAATAATACTCAATATATAATTGGTGTTAGAATATCATTCAAAATTGTAATTGCATAAGGCACAAATATCGTATTTGAAATACATACAGACAGTACAATTTAGTTGATTTTAGACATAGTGGTACAAAAAAACAAAACAAACAGTTATTTGATACAACAACAAGAAAATATTGGATGGCTGAAGGCATTGGTCAAAATCGAAAATGTAGTTATTGGCTAGTCTTGAATTTACTAAAGATGAAACGAATAAATTGACATGTGTTTTCAAGTATGTGTATTGAACTGGACGATACAAATTAGTTGAGAATGGCTTCATGCTGTTCATGCCCCAAATATTTTTCTTTTTCAGGGTAAAGACAGCACAGTTTGAAAGGTAGTGATGTTCAGAGACAACTTGACCAGAGTAACCCAGTGTACACGTTCTTTTACCAAATGGGGTTCCATCAAATCTTCCAGTTTTAATTAGTAACCAGTAGTTAGTTAATAGGAATTAAAAGAGTTATGTTTATTCAGATTTGGTGAGCTTTATTAAGTAATTTTCGAAGGATGGTGTTTGTTTGAAACTTTTATATAATTGTCCTGTGTTTTTTTGTTGTAGTTGAGTGTGACATTGTGTTTGAAATTGGGTAAGTAGTTAAGATTAACCTAGGTGTTGTGTATTATTTTGTGTTCTTAAAAAATGGTTTTCCCATAGGTCATTTAATTCAAATGAGGCGAGAATTCCCTTAATTTTGTTAGCCCACTTAAAATTAGAATTTGGAAGATCCATCATGTTTTTGTAAATTTGGAGAAATACGTTCTGTTCTTTGCCTATTAAGAGTCTGTTCAAGAATGAGATCATTTTACGTTTGATGTTAATTGCTATAGAATATTTGCCGAGTTCTCCGTTTACGAAGGACATTGAGTTTGGATTTTCTAGCATAAGTAATTTTTCTAAGAAAATGTTTATCATTTTTTTTCAAGGAAATCTATGTTTTCGAGGCCAAATATATCAGAGCCATAATTGGGGTTGGTAAGTCAGTGTGGTCAAATAGTTTTAGGGTGAGTT